>NW_026138372.1:0-69840 GCF_025592945.1 Manacus candei
GGTGGAGGGAGGGGGGGAGGGGTTTTGGGGGGCTTTAGGGGGGTCCGAGGGGGATTTGGGGGGGTTCGAGGGGGATCCGTGGGGCGGAGATGGATCTGTGGGGCGGAGGGGCTTTTAAACCCCCCAAAATCCTCGTTTTCCGCCCCAAAAATCCTCCTTTTCTGCCCCAAAAATCCCCATTTTCCGCCCCAAAAATCCTCAATTTTCCACCTCCAAAATCTTCATTTTTAACCCAAAAATCTTCATTTCTGACCCCCAAAATCTCCTTTTTTCCGGCTCCAAAAATCTTAATTCCCCCCCGAAAATTCTCCATTTTGTGCCCCCAAAAATCCTCGTTTTCTGCCCCCAAAAATTCTCATTTTCTGCCCCAAAAATCTCCTTTTGCTGCTCCGAAAAATCGCGACTTTTTAACCCCAAAAATTCTCATTTTCTGACCGAAAAAAATCCTCGATCTATGGGGCAGAGATGGGTCTGTGGGGCAGGGAGAGAGATCTGTGGGGCAGACCCTGATCTATGGGTAGAGATGGATTTATGGGGCAGGGAAAGGGTTATGGGGTAGATCTGTGGGGCAGAGATGGATCTGTGGGGCAGAGATGGATCTATGGGGCAGGGACGGGTCTATGGGGCAGGGAAGGGGTTATGGGGCAGATCTGTGGGGCAGAGACGGATCTATGGGGCAAATATGGATCTATGGGGCAGGGGACGATCTATGGGGCAGAGATGGAGTTATGGGGCACATCTGTGGGGCAGACCCTGATCTATGGGGCAGAAAGAGGGGTCTATGGTGCAGAGATGGATTTATGGGGCAGGGAAGGGGTTGTGGGGCAGATCTGTGGGGCAGAGATGGATCTGTGGGGCAGACCCTGATCTATGGGGCAGGGAGGGAAATCTATGGGGCAGACTCAGATCTATGGGGTAGAGGACGATCTATGGGCAGGGAAGGAGTTATGGGGCAAATCTTTGGGGCAGACCCTGATCTATGGGGCAGAGAGAAGGATCTATGGGGCAGAGATGGGTCTATGGGGCAGAGATGGATTTATGGGGCAGGGCAGGGGTTATGGGGCATGATCTGTGGGGCAGAGACGGATCTGTGGGGCAAATATGGATCTATGGGGCAGAGAGGGTTCTATGGGGCAGACACAGGATCTGTGGGGCAGAGAGAGATCTATGGGGCAGGGAAGGGTTATGGGGCAGATCTATGGGGCAGGCCCTGATCTATGGGGCAAAGATGGATCTATGGGGCAGGGAACGATCTATGGGGCAGAGGGAGGGATCTATGGGGCAGAGATGGGTCTATGGGGCAGAGAGAGATCTATGGGCAGGGAGAGATCTATGGGGCAGGGAAGGAATTATGGGGTAGATCTGTGGGGTAGACCCTGATCTATGGGGCAGAGATTTTACCCCATTTTTCCCCATATTTTTTTTTCCTTTCCCCCCCCAAATTTCCCCCTTTTTTCCCCCAAAATTCCCCAAATTTTTTTCCCAAATTCCCCCCAAAATTCCCCCAAATTTTTCCTCCTTTTTCCCCCAAATTTCCTCCCAAATTTCCCCCATTTTTCCCCAAAATTTTTTCTCCTTTTCCCCCCAAATTTCCCCCATTTTTTCCCCAAAATTCCTCCCAAAGTTCCTCCCAAAATTCCCCCCAAATTTCCTCAATTTTCCCCCCAAATTTCCCCCAAAATTCCCCCAAATTTTTCCTCCTTTTTTCCCCAAATTTCCCCCCAAATTTCCCCCAGAATTCCCCCGTTTTTACCCAATTTTTTTCCCCTTTTCCCTCCCAAATTTCCCCCATTTTTTCCCCAAATTTTCCCCCAAATTTCCCCTTTTCCCCCCCAAAATTCCTCCCAAATTTTTTATTTTATTTTATTTCATTTCGGGTTTTTTCGTTGTTGTTTTTTGTGGTTTTTTCTTTTTTGGCGACCCTACAAAAACAAAACGGGGAAAAGGGGGCGTGGCCAGCGGAGGAGGGGGAGGGGTTTAAGGCAGCTCAGGGGGGAGGGGCTCATTTCCCCCCGAATTTCCACCCAAATTCCCCCAAATTCCACCCAAAATTCCCCCAAAAATTCCACCCAAAATTCCCCCAAAATTTCCCCCCAAAATTCCCCCAAATTCCACCCAAAATTCCACCAAAATTCCCCCAAAATTTCCCCCCAAAATTCCCCCAAATTCCCCCCAAAATTCCACCAAAATTCCCCAAATTCCCCCAAAATTTCCCCAAATTTTGACCTCTTTTTTCCCTCAAATTTTCCCCAAATTCCTCCAAATTCCCCCAAAATTCCCCCCAAAATTCCCCCAAATTTCCCTCAAATCCCCTCCAAATTTCTCCAATTTTTCCCCCAAATTCCCTCAATTTTACCCATTTTCCCCTCAAATTTTCTCCCAAAATTCCCCCATTTCCCCCCAAAATTCCCCCCAAATTTCTCCCATTTTCCCCCTAAATTTCCACCCAAAATTACCCAAATTTTGACCTTTTTTTTCCTCAAATTTTTGCCCATTTCCCCCCCAAATTTTCCCCAAATTCCCCCAAATTCCCCCCATTTTTTCCCCCAAATTTCCACCCCAGATCCCCCAAAATTCTCTCTTTTTGGGGCATTTTGGGGGTTACTTTTGGGTCGTTTTGCCCCATTTTTTGGGGTTATTTTTGGGTCATTTTGGTGATTTTGGGGGGTTATTTTTGGGGTATTTTTGAGGCATTTTGTGGTGATTTTTGGGGTATTTTTTGTGTATTTTTTGGGTATTTTGGGGGTTATTTTGGGGGTATTTTGGGGTTATTTTTGGGGTTATTTTGGGGTATTTTGGGGTTATTTTTTGGGTATTTTTTGAGTGATTTTTGGGGTGTTTTTGGGGTATTTTGTGGGTAATTTTTGGGGTATTTTGGGGTTATTTTTTGGGGCATTTTGGGGTATTTTTGGTGTATTTTGGGGTAATTTTTGGGGTATTTTGGCTTATTTTTGGGGTTATTTTGCCTCTTTTTTGGGGGGTATTTTTGGGGTATTTTGTGGTGATTTTGGGGGTATTTTTGGGTATTTTTTGTGTATTTTTGGGGGTATTTTGGGGATTATTTTTGGGGTATTTTTGGGTATTTTTGGGGTATTTTGGGGGTAATTTTTGGGGTATTTTGGGGTTATTTTGGGGGTTATTTAGTCCCATTTTTGGGGGTATTTTTGGGGTATTTTGGGGGTATTTTTGGGTATTTTTTTGTGTATTTTTGGGGTATTTTGGGGGGTATTTTTGGGTATTTTTTTGTGTATTTTTGGGGTATTTTGGGGATTATTTTTGGAGTATTTTTGGGGTATTTTTGGGGTATTTTGGGGTTATTTTTGTGGTGATTTTTGGGGGTATTTTGGGGTATTTTTTTGCGTATTTTTGGGTCAATTTTGGGTCGTTCTGGGTGGTTTTTTCCTTCAGGTGGGGGAGGGGCGGGTGAGGGGTCGCCGCGGGTCGTCCTGGGTGGGGGAGGGGCCGCCGGGGGGCGGGGCCTGGGGAAGCTCCTCCCCTTCCTCTCGTTGCCCCTCCCCCGGGTAGACGACGAGGCAAAGGCGCTGCAGGAAAAGGGTCCCCGAGGCTGCAAAAAATGGGGAGAAAAAGGGGGAAAACGGTTAAAAACGAGAAAAATAAAATAATCCAAAAATCAGGAAAAAATTGGTAAAAAAATCGGTAAAAAAGACCCAAAAATCCCCCAAAAAACCCTCAAAAATGGTTAAAAAACTGGTTAAAAAAACTACAAAAAAATCAGTTTAAAAAGGGTTAAAAATGGTGAAAAAAAATATCAAAAAATCAGGAAAAAATGGGTAAAAAAATCGGTAAAAAAGACCCAAAAATCCCCCCCAAAAAACCCTCAAAAATCGTTAAAAACTGGTTAAAAAACCAACAAAAAATCGGTTTAAAAAGGGTTGAAAATGACAAAAAAATTAATCAAAAAACCAGAAAAAAATCGGGTAAAAAATCAGTAAAAAATCGGTAAAAAAGACCCAAAAATCCCCCCAAAAAAACCCTCGAAAATCGTTAAAAAACCACCCAAAAGCCCCCAAAAAATCAGTTTAAAAAGGGTTAAAAATGACCCAAAAAACCAGAAAAAAAATCGGTAAAAAAGACCCAAAAATCCCCCCCCAAAAACCCTCAAAAATGGTTAAAAACTGGTTAAAAAAACTACAAAAAATCAGTTTAAAAAGGGTTAAAAATGACAAAAAAATAATAAAAAACCCCAGAAAAAAATCAGTTAAAAAATCGGTAAAAAAGACCCAAAAATTCATAAAAAATCATTAAAAAAATCCCGAAAAATTCCCCAAAAAATCCTAAAAAATTCCCAATCTATAAAACCCCCCAAAACCTCCCCAAATGCCCCAAAAATCATTTAAAAAAATCACAAAAAAATCATTTAAAAAATCACAAAAAATTCATAAAAAATCATTAAAAAATCATAAAAAAAATCACAAAAAATCCCCAAAAATTCCCGAAAAATTCCAAAAAATTCCCCAAAAATTCCCAATCCCATAAAACCCCCCCAAAACCTCCCCAAACCACTCAAATATCATTTTAAAAAAATCATTAAAAAATCATAAAAAAAAATCATTAAAAAATCACTAAAAAATCATTAAAAAATCATTAAAAAATCCCAAAAATTACCAAAAAATTCCCCAAAAAATTCCCCAAAAATTCCCAAAAAATTCCCAATCCATAAAATCCCCCAAACCCCCCCCAAAATCATTAAAAAATCATTTAAAAAATCATTAAAAAAATCACATAAAAAATCACAAAAAATCATTAAAAAATCATTAAAAAATCCCAAAAAATCCCCAAAAAATTCCCGAAAAATTCCAAAAAAATCCCCGAAAAATTCCCCCAAAAATTCCTCCAATTCCCAATCCCATAAAACCCCCCCAAACTTCCCCCAATGCCCCAAAAATCATTTAAAAAAATCATTAAAAAATCATTAAAAAATCATAAAAAAAAGCCCAAAAAATCCCCAAAAATCCCCCAAAAAATTCCCGAAATTCCTCACCTACTAAACGCCGGATGTGGGGGGGTTTGTGGCCCCCCCGGACGAGCAGGAGGTAAAGGGGGGCCCCCGTGGCCATGACCCCCAGGCCGACCCCGCAGACCAGCGGCTCCGCCCACACCGAGAACACCAACAGGGCCCCCCAGAAGAGCAGGTACAGGACGGGGAAAAACAGGGAAACCTGAGGGAAAAGTGGGGAAAAAATGAGGGAAATTTTAGGGAATTTTTGGGGAATTTTTGGGGATTTTTTGGGGATTTTTTGGGATTTTTTTAGGATTTTTTTGGGATTTTTTAATGATTTTTTTATGATTTTTTTATGATTTTTTAATGAATTTTTTAATGATTTTTAATGAATTTTTAAGTGACTTTTTAATGAATTTTTTAATGATTTTTAAATGAATTTTTAATGGATTTTTAAAATTATTTTTAAATGAATTTTTAATGGATTTTTAAATGATTTTTAATGAATTTTTAATGAATTTTTAAATGACTTTTTAATGATTTTTTAATGAACTTTTTAATGGATTTTTAAATTATTTTTAAATGATTTTTTGGGGGGAGAACACCAACAGGGCCCCCCAGAAGAGTAGGTACAAAACGGGGAAAAACAGGGAAACCTGAGGGGAAAAAATGGGAAAAAATGAGGGAAATTTTAGGGAATTTTAGGGGAATTTTTGGGGATTTTTTTGAGGATTTTTTCTGATTTTTTTATGATTTTTTAATGATTTTTTAATGATTTTTTTAATGATTTTTTAATGATTTTTTTAATGATTTTTTAATGAATTTTTGAATGATTTTTAATGAATTTTTAAGTGACTTTTTAATGAATTTTTTAATGATTTTTAAATGAATTTTTAATGGATTTTTAAATGATTTTAAAATGATTTTTTAAAGAATTTTTTAATGATTTTTAAATGATTTTTAGTGAATTTTTTAAATGGTTTTTTAAATGATTTTTAATGATTTTTTAAGTTATTTTTAAATGAATTTTTAAGTGGTTTTTTAACGATTTTTAGCTTAATTTTTAATGATTTTTAAATGATTTTTTAAATGATTTTTTAAATGATTTTTTAATGATTTTTAATTGAATTTTAGAATGATTTTTAAATAAAATTTTTATGATTTTTTTAAAGAATTTTTTAAGGATTTTTTATTGATTTTTAAAAAGATTTTCACTGACTTTTTAATGATTTTTTAAATGATTTTTCAATGAAATTTAAATGATTTTTTAAAAGAATTCTTAAATGATTTTTAGTGAATTTTTTAGTGATTTTTAAATGATTTTTTAATGATTTTTAAAATGTTTTTTAATGAATTTTTAAAATGATTTTTAAATGAATTTTTAATGGATTTTTAAATGATTTTTTAAATGAATTTTTAATGGATTTTTAAATGATTTTTAAATGAATTTTTAAATGACTTTTTAATGAATTTTTAAATGATTTTTAAATGAATTTTTAAATGATTTTAAAATGATTTTAAAATGATTTTTTAATGAATTTTTAAATGATTTTTTAAATGAATTTATAAATGATTTTAATTGAATATTTACCCGATTTTTAGTGGGTTTTTTAATGATTTTTTAATGATTTTTAGTGAATTTTTTAAATGATTTTTTAAGTTATTTTTAAATGAATTTTTAAGTGGTTTTTTATCGATTTTTAGCTTAATTTTTAATGACTTTTAAATGATTTTTTAAATGATTTTTTAAATGATTTTTTAATGATTTTTAATTGAATTTTTAAATGATTTTTAAATGAATTTTTATGATTTTTTTAAAGAATTTTTAAAGGATTTTTTATTGATTTGTAAAATGATTTTTACTGAATTTTTAATGATTTTTTAAATGATTTTTCAATGAAATTTAAATGATTTTTTAAAAGAATTCTTAAATGATTTTTAGTGAATTTTTTAGTGATTTTTAAATGATTTTTTAATGATTTTTAAAATGTTTTTTAATGAATTTTTAAAATGATTTTTAAATGAATTTTTAATGGATTTTTAAATGATTTTTTAAATGAATTTTTAATGGATTTTTAAATGATTTTTAAATGAATTTTTAAATGACTTTTTAATGAATTTTTAAATGATTTTTAAATGAATTTTTAAATGATTTTAAAATGATTTTAAAATGATTTTTTAATGAATTTTTAAATGATTTTTTAATGAATTTATAAATGATTTTAATTGAATATTTACCCGATTTTAAGTGAATTTTTTAATGATTTTTTAATGATTTTTAGTGAATTTTTTAAATGATTTTTTAAGTTATTTTTAAATGAATTTTTAAGTTGTTTTTTAACGATTTTTAGCTTATTTTAATGACTTTTAAATGATTTTTTAATGGATTTTTTAAATGATTTTTTAATGAGTTTTTAAATGATTTTTAAAATGATTTTTTAAAATGAATTTTTAAATGATTTTTAAAATGAATTTTTAATGAATTTTTAATGATTTTTTAATGAATTTTTAATGATTTTTAAAATGATTTTTAAATGAATTTTTAAATGATTTTTTAATGAATTTTTAATGGATTTTTTAATGAATTTTTAATGAATTTTTACTGGATTTTTTGCGATTTTTTAACGAATTTTTAAATTATTTTTTAATGAAATTTTTATGATTTTTTGCGATTTTTCAATGAATTTTTAATGATTTTTAAAATGATTTTTCAATGAAATTTAAATGATTTTTTAATGAATTTTTAAATGATTTTTAAGGACAAAAGGGGCGTGGCTTGGGCCAGAAAGGGGCGGAGCCCAGAGGACCAAGCAGGAGGGGTTTAAGGGCGAAAGGGGGCGTGGCTTAAGGGCGAAAGGGGCGTGGCTTGGGCCAGAAAGGGGCAGAGCCCAGAGGATGAAGCAGGAGGGGTTTAAGGGCGAAAGGGGCGTGGCTTGAGGCAGAAGGGGGCGTGGCTTGGTCCAGAAAGGGGCGGAGCCCAGAGGATGAAGCAGGAGGGGTTTAAGGGTGAAAGGGGCGTGGTTTAAGGACAAAATGGGCGTGGCTTGGGTCAGGAAGGGGCGTGGTCCAGGGGACTAAGCAGGAGGGGTTTAAGGGAGAAAAGGGGCGTGGCTTAAGGACAAAATGGGCGTGGCTTGGGTCAGGAAGGGGCGTGGTCCAGGGGACTAAGCAGGAGGGGTTTAAGGCCGAAAAGGGGCGTGGCTTAAGGACAAAAGGGGCGTGGTTTGGGCCAGAAAGGGGCGGAGCCCAGAGGACGAAGCAGGAGGGGTTTAAGGGAGGAAAGGGGCATGGTTTAAGGACAAAAGGGGCGTGGCTTGGGACAGAAAGGGGTGCGGTTCAAGGGACGAAGTGGGAGGGGTTTAAGGGTGAAAGGGGCGTGGTTTAAGCACAAAAGGGGCGTGGCTTGGGCCAGAAAGGGGCGGAGCCCGGAGGACGAAGTAGGAGGGGTCTAAGGGCAAAAAGGGGCGTGGCTTGAGGCGGAAGGGGGCGTGTCCCACCTTGATGGGGCGGGGCAGGTGGGGCTCCCGGCGGCGCAGGACGAGGAGGGCGGCGACGGTGACGCCGTACCAGAGGTAATTAACGAAGCCCACGTAATTAATGAGGGTGTAGATGTCGCCCGTCACCAGCATCAGCAGCGTCGACACGCACTGGGGGAAACACCCAAAATCCGCCAAAATCAGCCCAAAATTCGGCCCAAAATTGAGCAAAATTTGAGCCAAAACTCGCTCAGATTTGTCCCAAAATTTGACTCAAATTGGAGCAAAATTTGAGGCAAAATTGACCCAAAATTCAATTTGAATTTGAGCAAAATTTGAGTCAAAATTTGAGGCAAAATCGACCCAAAATTCGATTTGAATTTGAGTAAAATTTGAGTCAAATTTGAGTCCAAACGAACCCAAAATTCGACTCCAATTTGAGCCAAATTTGAGTCAAAATTGACCCAAAATTCAATTTGAATTTGAGCAAAATTTGAGTCAAAATTGACCCAAAATTCGATTTGAATTTGAGCCAAATTTGAGCCAAATTTGAGGCAAAACTCGCTGAGATTTGACCCAAAATTCGACTCCAATTTGAGCCAAATTTGAGTCAAAATCGACCCAAAATTTGACCTGAATTTGAGCAAAATTTGAGTCAAAATTGACCCAAAATTCAATTTGAATTTAAGTAAAATTTGAGCCAAATTTGAGTCAAAATTGACCCAAAATTCGATTTGAATTTGAGCCAAATTTGAGTCAAAATTGACCTAAAATTCAATTTGAATTTGAGCAAAATTTGAGTCAAAATTGACCCAAAATTCGATTTGAATTCGAGCAAAATTTGAGCCAAATTTGAGCCAAAATTTGCTCAGATTTGACCCAAAATTCCACCCAAATTTTCCCTCAATTTTCGCTCAATTTTCTCTAATTTTTGCCCGAATTTCACTGATTTTCACCCAATTTTCTCTCAATTTTCCCTCAATTTTCGCACAAATTTCTCTCGATTTTTGCTCAATTTTCACCCAAATTTAGCCCAAACTTCACCAAATTTCACTCAATTTTCACCCATTTTTCCCCCAGTTTTCCCCCAATTTCCCCCCAATTTTCACCCAAATTTCCCCCAATTTCCCCCCAATTTCCCCCCAATTTTCACTCAAATTTCTCTCAATTTTATCTCAATTTTCCCCAATTTTCACCCAATTTTCTCTCAATTTTCCCTCAATTTTTGCTCAATTTTCACCCAAATTTACCCCAAACTTCACCAAATTTCACTCAATTTTCACCTAATTTCCCCCCAATTTCCCCCCAATTTTTTCCCAATTTCCCCCCAATTTTCCCCCAATTTTCCCTCAATTTTCACCCAATTTTCCCCCAATTTCCCCCCAATTTTCCCCCATTTTCCCCCCAATTTCCACCCAATTTTCCCCCCAATTTCCCCCCAATTTTTCCCCAATTTCCCCCAATTTCCCCCCAATTTTCTCTCAATTTTCTCCCAATTTTTACTCAATTTTTGCTCAGTTTTCCCCCAATTTTTGCGCAAATTTCACTGAATTTCACCCAATTTTCTCTCAATATTCCCTCCATTTTTGCCCAATTTTCCCCCAATTTTTCCCCAATTTCCCCCAATTTTCACCCAATTTTCCCTCAATTTTCCCCCAATTTTCCCCCAATTTTCCCCCAATTTCCCCCAATTTTCACCCAATTCCCCCCAATTTTCCCCCAATTTCCCCCCAATTTTCCCCCAATTTTTGCTCAATTTTCCCCCAATTTCCCCCAATTTTTTCCCAATTTTCCCCCAATTTCCACCCAATTTTCACCCAATTTTCTCTCAATTTTTGCTCAGTTTTCGCCCAATTTTTGCCCAAGTTTCACTGAATTTCACCCAATTTTCTCTCAATTTTCCCTCAATTTTTGCTCATTTTTCACCCAAATTTACCCCAAACTTCACCAAATTTCCCCCAATTTCCCCCCAAATTTCCCCCAATTTTTCCCCCAATTTCCCCCCAATTTTTCCCCGATTTCCCCCCCATTTTTTTGCCCAAAATCCCCGTTTTTGCCCCCAAACTGACGGTGAGGAGCAGGGCGGGGACGGGGGTGTGTCTGTGCAGGTGGATCATGGCCAGCAGGGCCGGCAGGTGCCCTTCCTTGGCCCCGGCGTAGAAAAGCCTGGAAAAATCCAGAAAAATCCCCAAAAATCCCATTTTCCCCCCAAAAAAACCTCCCAGGAAAATTCACCCATTTTTCCAAAAATTTTACCCAATTTTTCCCATTTTTTTCCCCAATTTTTCCCATTTTTTCCCCAAATTTCTCCCATTTTTCCCCCATTTTCCCCCCATTTTTTCCCCCCAATTTCCCCCCTTTTTTCCCCCATATTTCTCTCATTTTCTCCCCAATTTTTCCCATTTTTCCCCCAAAATTTTACCATTTTCCCCCAAAATTTCTCCCATTTTCCCCCCAATTTTTCCCATTTTCCCCCCAAAATTTTACCATTTTCCCCCAAAATTTCTCCCATTTTTCCCCCCAATTTTTCCCATTTTTTCCCAAATTTCTCCCATTTTTTCCCCAAATTTCTCCCATTTTTCCCCCCAATTTTTCCCATTTTCTTCCCAAATTTCTCCCATCTTTGTCCCAATTTTTCCTATTTTTATCCCCAAAATTTTACCCATTTCCCCCCCAATTTTCCCCATTTTTTCCCAAATTTCTCCCATTTTTTCCCCCAATCTTTCCCAAATTTCTCCCATATTCCCCCCAATTTTTCCCATTTTTCCCCCAAAATTTTACAATTTTTCCCCCAATTTTTCCCATTTTTTTCCCAAATTTCTCCCATTTCCCCCCAATTTTTCGCTCTCTTTTTGCCCCAAATTTCACCCTTTTTTACCCAAAATTTCCCCCAAATTTCCCCCCAAAATGTCCCCATTTTTTCCCAAATTTCTCCCATTTTTCCCCCCAATTTTACCCATTTTTCCCCCAATTTTTCCCACTTTTTCCCCAAAATTTCTCCCATTTTCCCCCCAGTTTTCCCCATTTTTCCCCAAAAATTTCTCCCATTTTTCCCCCAATTTGTCCCATTTTTCCCCCCAAATTTCCTGATTTTTACCCCCCCGAAACTCGCTGGGATTTGACCCAAAATTTGACTTCAAGTTGAGCGAAATTTGAGTCAAAATTGACCCAAAATTTGACCCAAATTGGAGTCAAATTTGAGTCAAAATTGACCCAAAATTCGACCCAAAACTTGCTCAAATTTGACCCAAAATTCCACCCGGATTTGAGTCAAATTTCACTCCAAATTGACCCAAAATTTGATTCCAATTTAAATTTAAATTTCTCCCATTTTTTACTCAAATTTCCCCCAAATTTTACCCGTTTTTTTCCCCCAAATGTCCCCCAAAATTTCCCCATTTTTGTCCCAATTTCTCCCGTTTTTTGCCCAAATTTTGCCCAATCCCCTCCCAGTCCCTCCCAGTCCCCTCCCAGTACAAACCAGTGACCCCTCCCAGTGCTCCCAGTATGGGACAGACTGCTCCCAGTCCCTCCCAGTCCCTCCCAGTATAAACCAGTGTCCCTCAAACACCCTCCCAGTCCCCTCCCAGTCCCTCCCAGTGACCCCCAGACCCCAAACCAGTAACTCCCAGTCCCTCCCAATCCCCTCCCAGTCCATCCCAGTCCATCCCAGTATAAACCAGTGACCCCCCAGTCCATCCCAATCCCTCCCAGGCCCCTCCCAGTCCCTCCCAGTATAAACCAGTAACACCCCAAATCCCCTCCCAGTCCCTCCCAGTCCCCCCCAATCCCCTTCCAGTCCCTCCCAGTCCCCTCCGAGTCCCTCCCAGTCCCTCCCAGTACAAACCAGTGACCCTTAAACCCTCTCCCAGTCCCTCCCAGTCCCTCCCAGTCCCCTCCCAGTCCCTCCCAGTCCCTCCCAGTCCCCCCCAATCCCCTCCCAGTCCCTCCCAATCCCCTCCCAGTCCCTCCCAGTCCCCTCCCAATCCCCTCCCAGTTTAACCCAATCCCCTCCCAGTCCCTCCCAGTCCCTCCCAGTCCCCTCCCAATCCCCTCCCAGTCCCTCCCAGTCCTCTCCCAGTCCCTCCCAGTCCCTCCCAATCCCCTCCCAGTCCCTCCCAGTCCCCTCCCAGTCCCTCCCAGTCCCTCCCAGTCCCTCCCAGTCCTCTCCCAGTCCCTCCCAGTCCCTCCCAGTCCCTCCCAGTCCCTCCCAGTCCTCTCCCAGTCCCTCCCAGTGCCCCCCAGTCCCACCTGGAGCAGGTGAAGAGGGACCCGTTGACCCCCCCGAAGGTGGACAGGGCCACGGCGAGGGGCATCACCCAGGCCAGGGAGCCCAGAACCTTCTCCCCGAACGTCTGGGGGGGACCAAAAAAACCCCTCAGGGAACCCCCAAAAATCCACAATTCCACCCCAAAATCCCCTGATTTTTTTCTGATTTTTTAACCCAATTTTACCCCGTTTTTACCCCAAATTTCCTGATTTATTCTGGATTTTTTAACCTGTTTTTTCCCCATTTTTACCCCAAATTTCCTGATTTTTTCCCCCAATTTTCCCCCATTTTCCTCCATTTTTTGCCCCAATTTTTCCCCATTTTTTTCCCAAATTTCCTCATTTTTTCCACCATTTTTGCCCAATTTTCCTGATTTTTCCCAGTTTTTAACCCAAATTTTTCCCCATTTTTACCCCAAATTTCCTCATTTTTCCTCATTTCCCCCCCATTTTTGCCTCAAATTTTCCCCATTTTTACCCCAAATTTCCTGATTTTTCTCCCCCATTTTCCCCCCAAATTTCCCCATTTTTACCCCAAATTTCCTGATTTTTTCCAGATTTTTTAACCCAAATTTCTGGATTTTTACCCCAAATTTCCAGATTTTTTCCACATTTTTTAACCCAATTTTTCCCCATTTTTACCCCAAATTTCCTGATTTTTTCCCCAGATTTCCTCATTTTTTCCCAATTTTTTAACACGATTTTCCCCCATTTTTCCCCCAAATTTCCTGATTTTTTCCCAAATTTTTAACCCAATTTTTCCCTATTTTTACCCCAAATTCCCTGATTTTTCTCCAATTTTTCCTCATTTTCCTCCATTTTTTGTCTCAATTTTTCCCCATTTTTACCCAAGTTTACTGATTTTTTCCCAATTTTTTACCCCAATTTTTGCCCGTTTTTACCCCAAATTTCCTCATTTTTTCCCGATTTTTTGCCACAAATTTCCTCATTTTTTCCCCAAATTTTCCTCATTTTTACCCCAGATTTCCTTATTTTTTCCCCATTTTTTAACCAATTTTTGCCTCAAATTTTCTGATTTTTTTCCCATTTTTCACCCCAAATTTTCCCCGTTTTTACCCCAAACTTCCTCATTTCCCCCCCATTTTTGACCCATTTTTGTCTCAATTTTTTCCCCCTTTTTACTCAAAATTTCCTGATTTTTTTCCTCATTTTTACTCCAAATTTCCTGATTTTTTCCCAATTTTTACCCCAAATTTTTCCTCATTTTTACCCCAAATTTCCTGAATTTTACCCCAAATTTCCCCTTTTTTCCCAATTTTTCCTCCCAATTTTTCCCTGTTTTTACCCCAAATTTCCTGATTTTTTCACAATTTTCCCCCCATTTTTGCCTCAATTTTTCCCCATTTTTACCTCAATTTTCCTGATTTTTCCCCCATTTTCCCCCCAAATTTCCTGATTTTTTCCCCAAATTTCCTCATTTTTTCCCCATTTTTTACCTGAACTTTTCCCCATTTCCCCCCCAAACTTCCTGATTTTTCCCCCCAACTTTCCCCCACTTTTTGCCCCAATTTTTCCCCATTTTTACCCCAAATTTCCCCATTTTTACCCCAAATTTCCTGATTTTTTCCCCCAAATTTTTAATCCACTTTTTCCCCAAATTTCCTGATTTTTCCGCCAATTTTCCCCCATTTTCTGCCTCAATTTTTCCCCATTTTTGCCCAAATTTCCTGATTTTCCCCCAAAATCACCCAAATTTCCACCCAAAACCCCCCAAAATCCACCCGAATTTTTTCGGATTTTCGCCCAAATTTGCCCAAAATCGCCCTTTTTCACCCCAAACCCCTCCCCATGGCCACAACCCGGGCCTGCAGCACCTCCTGGGGGCTCGTGACCACCAGATAGACCACATTGGCCACCCCAAAATCACCCAAATTCCACCCAAAACCCCCCAAAATCCACCTGATTTTTTTTGGATTTTCGCCCAAATTTGCCCAAAATCGCCTGTTTTTGCCCCAAAACGCTCACCACGGCCACGGCCTGGGACTGGAGGAGCTCCTGGGGGCTCATGGCCGCCAGGTAGGCCACGTTGGCCGCCACGTAGAGGAAGGTGACCAGCGGGATGGACACGGCGATGGCCCGGGGCAGGTTCCTGGAAAAGACCCAAAACGGCCCCAAATCAGCCCAAAAACCCCGAAAAAACGAGCCCAAAAGGGTAAAAAACGAGCCAAAAATGACCCAGAAAATTAGGCAAAAAAGGGTCAAAAAATGAGCCAAAAAATGAGCAAAAATGACCCCAAAAATGACCCCAAAAATGAGCCAAAAATGACCAAAAATGACCCCAAAAATGAGCCAAAAAACGGGCAAAAAATGAGTTAAAATCACCCCAAAATGACCCCAAAAATGACTTAAAAATGACTTAAAAAATGACTTAAAAACGACCCAAAAAGTGACTTAAAAATGACCCAAAAAATGGCCAAGAATGACCCCAAAAATGAGCCAAAAAATGGCCAAAAAATGAGCCCAAAAACGAGCCAAAAAGGGTAAAAAATGACCCCAAAAATGAGGCGAAAAATGGCCAAAAAATGAGAAAAAATGATCCCAAAAATGAGCCAAAAAGGGTAAAACATGACCCAGAAAATGAGCCAAAAAAAGGTCAAAAAATGACCAAAAATGACCCCAAAATGACCCAAAAAATGACTTAAAAATGACTTAAAAAATGACTTAAAAATGACCCAAAAAGTGACTTAAAAATGACCCAAAAAATGACCAAGAATGACCCTAAAAATGAGTCAAAAAGGGTAAAAAAGGACCCCGAAAATGAGCCAAAAAGGGTAAAAAATGACCCCAAAAATGTGGCAAAAAATGGCCAAAAAATGAGAAAAAATGATCCCAAAAATGAGCCAAAAAGGGTAAAACATGACCCAGAAAATGAGCCAAAAAAAGGTCAAAAAATGACCAAAAATGACCCCAAAATGACCCAAAAAATGACTTAAAAATGACTTAAAAAATGACTTAAAAATGACCCAAAAAGTGACTTAAAAATGACCCAAAAAATGACCAAGAATGACCCTAAAAATGAGTCAAAAAGGGTAAAAAAGGACCCCGAAAATGAGCCAAAAAGGGTAAAAAATGACCCCAAAAATGTGGCAAAAAATGGCCAAAAAATGAGAAAAAATGATCCCAAAAATGAGCCAAAAAGGGTAAAACATGACCCAGAAAATGAGCCAAAAAAAGGTCAAAAAATGACCAAAAATGACCCCAAAATGACCCAAAAAATGACTTAAAAATGACTTAAAAAATGACTTAAAAATGACCCAAAAAGTGACTTAAAAATGACCCAAAAAATGACCAAGAATGACCCTAAAAATGAGTCAAAAAGGGTAAAAAAGGACCCCGAAAATGAGCCAAAAAGGGTAAAAAATGACCCCAAAAATGTGGCAAAAAATGGCCAAAAAATGAGAAAAAATGATCCCAAAAATGAGCCAAAAAGGGTAAAACATGACCCAGAAAATGAGCCAAAAAATGGCCAAAAAATGACCAAAACCGACTCCAAAAACAAGCCAAAAAATGGCCCCAAAAATGAGCCAAAAATTGACTCCGAGAACGACCCAAAAAAGCACCAAAAATGAGCCAAAAAGGGTAAAAAATGACCCAGAAAATGAGCCAAAAAATGGCCAAAAAATGACCCCAAAAACGAGCCAAAAAGGGTAAAAAACGACCCCGAAAATGAGCCAAAAAACGGTCAAAAAATGACTTAAAATTACCCCAAAAATGAGCCAAAAATTGACTCCGAGATACCCAAAACCGACCCAAAAATGAGCTAAAAAATTACTGGGAAATGCCCCAAAAAATGACCCAAAAAGCACCAAAAATTAGCCAAAAAAGATCCAAAAAACGACTCCAAAAATGACCCAAAAATGAGCTAAAAAATTACTGAGAAATGACCCAAAAAATGACCCAAAAAAGCGCCAAAAATGAGCCAAAAATGACTCTAAAAATGATCCAAAAAACGACTCCAAAAATGACCCAAAAGTGCCAAAAATGAGCTAAAAAAATTGCTGGGAAATGACCCAAAAAATGACCCAAAAAGGGCCAAAAATGAGCCAAAAAATGACCAGAAATACCCTCAAAAAATGACCTGAAACTGCCCAAAAATGATCCCAAAACGACCCAAAAAATGACTTAAAAACGACCCAAAAAATGACTTAAAAGTGACCCAAAAAGTGGCTTAAAAATGACCCGAAAAATGACCCAAAATCCCCTTTAATCCCCCCCAGGTGTGTCCCAGGTGTGCCCAGGTGACCCCAAATCCCCCCCAGGTGTGCCCAGGTGCCCTCAGGTGTGTCCAGGTGTGTCCAGGTGACCCCAAATCCCCCCCAGGTGACCCCAAATCTCCTTTAATCCCCCCCAGGTGACCCCAAATCCCCCCCAGGTGCCCCCCAGGTGCCCCCAAATGCCCCCCAGGTGACCCCAAGCCCCCTCTAATCCCCCCCAGGTGTGCCCAGGTGTGCCCAGGTGACCCCAAATCCCCTCAAATCCCCCCCAAACCCTCTCCAGGTGCCCCCAGGTGCCCCCAAATCCCCCCCAGGTGTGTCCCAGGTGCGCCCAGGTGCCCCCAAATCCCCCCCAGGTGTATCCAGGTGTATCCAGGTGTGTCCAGGTGTGTCCCAGGTGCCCCCAAATCCCCCCCAGGTGTGTCCCAGGTGCGCCCAGGTGCCCCCAAATCCCCCCCAGGTGTATCCAGGTGTATCCAGGTGTGTCCCAGGTGTGCCCAGGTGCCCCCAAATCCCCCCCAGGTGTGTCCCAGGTGACCCCAAATCCCCTTTAATCCCCCCCAGGTGTGTCCAGGTGCCCCCCAGGTGTATCCCAGGTGCGCCCAGGTGTGCCCAGGTGCCCCCAGGTGTGCCCCACCCTCACCTGTCGGGCTCGACGAGCTCCTCGGTGACGTAGTTGAGGAAGTTCCACCCCCCGTAGGCGAAGGAGCCCTGGAGGCAGGCGAGGAACAGAGACCCCGCCCCCGGCTCCGCCCAGAACGAGAACGCCCGCCCCGGGCTCAGCCAGGTGTGCTCACCTGGGAGGGGGAGAGAAAAGGAATTTTTGGGGATTTTTTCAGATTTTTTTCTAATTTTTTAGGATTTTTTTTCTATTTTTTTTTCTGAATTTTTTCGGATTTTTTTTCTATTTTTTTCGGATTTTTTTCGGGATTTTTTTTGGATTTTTTTGTAATTTTTTCAGGGTTTATTTCTATTTTTTTCTGAATTTTTTCGGATTTTTTTCAGATTTTTTTTCAGATTTTTTAGGATTTTTTTCGGATTTTTTTTCAAATTTTTTCAGATTTTTTTTCAGATTTTTTTCAAATTTTTTTCTATTTTTTCAGATTTTTTTCTATTTTATTCTGATTTTTTTCTAATTTTTTTCTATTTTTTTCTAATTTTTTCGGATTTTTTTGAAATTTTTTTCAGATTTTTTTCTAATTTTTTAGGATATTTTTTCTAATTTTTTAGGATTTTTTTCTATTTTTTTCGGATTTTTTCTCTAATTTTTTCCCCCTATTTTTTTTCTATTTTTTTTTCTAATTTTTCTTCCTAATTTTTTTCCGGTTTTTTTCCGATTTTTTTTCTAATTTTTTTCAGATTTTTTTCTATTTTTTTCAATTTTTCTAGGATTTTTTTCGGATTTTTTTCTAACTTTTTCGGATTTTGTTTGTCCTTTTTCGGATTTTTTTGTTATTTTTTTTCAAATTTTTTTCGTGGTTTTTTTTCTATTTTTTCCTGGCTTTTTTCCTAATTTTTTCGGAATTTTTTCGGATTTTTTTGTGATTTTTTTTCAGGATTTTTTCAGATTTTTTTCTGAGTTTTTCGGATTTTTTTCTAATTTTTATTCCAATTTTTTCCGATTTTTTTTCTAATTTTTTCTGATTTTTTGCTAATTTTTTTCCGATTTTTTTCTATTTTTTCAGATTTTTTTTCTATTTTATTCTAATTTTTTTCTAATTTTTTTTCCGATTTTCTCAGATTTTTTTTCTACTTTTTTCAGATTTTTTTTGGTGATTTTTTCCGGGATTTTCCAGGATTTTCAGTGATTTTTTTGGAGGTATTTTGGTGATTTTTGCGGGCGAGGAACAGAGACCCCGCCCCCGGCTCCGCCCAGAACGAGAACGCCCGCCCGGGGCTCAGCCAGGTGTGCTCACCTGGCAGGGGAGAAAAAGGGAATTTTGGGGGATTTTGGGGGATTTTTTGGAGATTTTTTTCTAATTTTTTAGGATTTTTTTCGGGTTTTTTTTTCTATTTTTTTTTTATTTTTTTTCGATTTTTTTTGAATTTTTTTGTGATTTCTTCGGGATTTTTTCCGGATTTTTTTTGTAATTTTGGGGGAATTTTTTCCTAATTTTTTCAGATTTTTTTCCTATTTTTTTCAGATTTTTTTCTCTAATTTTTTCTGATTTTTTTCTAATTTCTTTCGGATTTTTTTGTAATTTTTTTCCGATTTTTTTCGGATTTTTTTTCTAATTTTTTCGGGTTTTTTTCTAACTTTTTTCAGATTTTTTTTCAGAATTTTTTTCTAATTTTTTACGATTTTTTGGGGATTTTTTTTTTATTTTTTCCGATTTTTTTTTTGATTTTTTTTTCTACTTTTATTCCAGTTTTTTTTCTAAATTTTTCCGATTTTTTCGGAATTTTTTCCGATTTTTTTCTATTTTTTTCAGATTTTTTTCTACTTTTTTCCAATTTTTCTCTTATTTTTTCCGATTGTTTTCTATTTTTTTTCCGATTTTTTTCGGACTTTTTCTAATTTAATTTTTTTTTTCCTAATTTTTTCCGATTTTTTTCCTAATTTTTTTCCAATTTTTGGGGGATTTTTTTGGTAACTTTTTCCGGTTTTTTTCTATTTTTTTTATTTTTCTCCGATTTTTTTCCTTTTTTTCCCCAATTTTTCCCCATTTTCCCCCCATTTTTTCCCCAATTTTCCCCCATTTTCCCCCCAATTTTTCCCCAATTTTCCCCATTTTATCCCCATTTTATTCCCATTTTTTTCCCCAATTTTCCCCCATTTTCCCCCCATTTTTTCCCCAATTTTCCCCCATTTTTTCCCCAATTTTCCCCCATTTTTTCCCCATTTTTCCCCCAATTTCCCCCCATTTTTGTCCCCATTTTTCCCCCATTTTTTCCCTAATTTTCCCCCATTTTTTCCCCCTTTTTCCCCCAATTTTCCCCCAATTTTTCCCCATTTTTCCCCATTTTCCCCCCAATTTCCCCCCATTTTTCCCCAATTTTATCCCCATTTTATCCCCATTTTATCCCCATTTTATTCCCATTTTATCCCCATTTTATTCCCATTTTCCCCCCCATTTTCCCCCCATTTTTTCCCCATTTTTTCCCCATTTTTCCCCATTTTTTCCCCATTTTATCCCAAATTTTCCCCCGATTTTTTCCCAGATTTTTTCAGATTTTTTCTAATTTTTTCCTACTTTTTTCCTCCTTTTTTTCCCTGTTTTTTCCTATTTTTTCCACATTTTTTCCTCTATTTTTTCCAAATTTTTTTCCATTTTTATCCCCATTTTATCCTCATTTTATTCCCATTTTCCCCCATTTTCCCCCTATTTTCCCCCCAATTTTTATCCAATTTTTTTCCTTTTTTTCCCCTTTTTTTCCCCAATTTTTTCCCCATTTTTCCCCATTTTCCCCCAATTTTTCCCCATTTTCCCCCCATTTTTTCCCCAATTTTTCCCCATTTTCCCCCCAATTTTTCCCCCAATTTTTCCCCCAATTTTTCCCCAATTTTTCCCCATTTTTCCCCATTTTTTGCCCATTTTATTCCCATTTTATTCCCATTTTTCCCCCATTTTTCCCCCCTTTTTTTCCCTGATTTTTCCCCAATTTTCCCCCCATTTTCTCCCAGAATTTTTTCAGATTTTTCCCAGATTTTTTCTAATTTTTTTTCTGATTTTTTCCTACTTTTTTCCCCCATTTTTCCATTTTTTCCCCAATTTTTTTCCCATTTTACCTCATTTTATCCCCATTTTATCCCCATTTTATCCCCATTTTATTCCCATTTTTCCCCCATTTTCCCCCTATTTTCCCCCCAATTTTTATCCAATTTTTTTCCTTTTTTTCCCCTTTTTTTCCCCAATTTTTTCCCCATTTTTCCCCATTTTCCCCCAATTTTTCCCCATTTTCCCCCCATTTTTTTCCCAATTTTTCCCCCAATTTTTCCCCAATTTTTCCCCAATTTTTCCCCATTTTTCCCCATTTTTTGCCCATTTTATTCCCATTTTCCCCCCATTTTTTCCCCAATTTTCCCCCATTTTTTCCCCATTTTCCCCTCGATTTTTACCTGATTTTTTTTCCTTTTTTTTCCCCATTTTTTCCCCGACTTTTTCCCAGATTTTTTCTATTTTTTTTCTATTTTTTTCCTACTTTTTTCCCCCATTTTTCCCTATTTTTTCCCATTTTATTCCCATTTTATTCCCATTTTTTTCCCATTTTATTCCCATTTTTTTCCCATTTTATTCCCATTTCCCCCCCAATTTTTCCCCCCATTTTTCCCAATTTTTTCCCCATTTTTCCCCATTTTCCCCCAATTTTTCCCCATTTTCCCCCCATTTTTTTCCCAATTTTTCCCCCAATTTTTCCCCAATTTTTCCCCAATTTTTCCCCATTTTTCCCCATTTTTTGCCCATTTTATTCCCATTTTCCCCCCATTTTTTCCCCAATTTTCCCCCATTTTTTCCCCATTTTCCCCTCGATTTTTACCTGATTTTTTTTCCTTTTTTTTTCCCATTTTTTCCCCGACTTTTTCCCAGATTTTTTCTATTTTTTTTCTATTTTTTTCCTACTTTTTTCCCCTATTTTTCCCTATTTTTTCCCATTTTATTCCCATTTTATTCCCATTTTTTTCCCATTTTTTTCCCATTTTATTCCCATTTCCCCCCCAATTTTTCCCCCCATTTTTCCCAATTTCCCCCCCATTTTCCCCCCATTTTCCCCCAATTTTCCCCCAATTTTTTCCCCATTTTCCCCCCATTTTCCCCCCATTTTTCCCTTTTGCCCAAACCCGCCGTTTTTGCCCCCAAATCCTCACCGCCGGCGATGAGCACGGCCCCGGTGCCGATGATCAACCCCAGCGCCAGGAGCTTCCCCGCCGTGAACACGTCCTGCACACGCGTGGCCCAGCGCACGCTGCGGGCGTTCACCCACGTCAGCAGCACTGAAATGGGGCGAAAAATGGGGAAATTGGGAAAAAATGGGCAAAAAAACCCAAAAAATGGGAAAAAACGGGGTAAAAATGGGAAAAAATGGGGGAAAATGGGGAAAAATGGGAATAAAAGGTCCTGCACACGCGTGGCCCAGCGCACATTGTGGGTGTTCACCCACGGCAGCAGCACTAAAATGGGGCGAAAAACCCAAAATTTGGGAAAAAATGGGCAAAAAACCCAAAAAATGGGAAAAAACGGGGTAAAAATGGGGGAAAATGGGGAAAAATGGGGTAAAATGGGGGAAAAATGGGGGGAAAATGGGATAAAAGGGGGCTGTTCACCCACGGCAGCAGCACTGAAATGGGGTGAAAAACCCAAAATTTGGGAAAAACGGGGTAAAAATGTGAAAAAATGGGAAAAAACGGGGTAAAAATGGGAAAAAATGGGGGAAAATGGGAATAAAAGGTCCTGCACACGCGTGGCCCAACGGACACTGTGGGTGTTCACCCACGGCAGCAGCACTGAAATGGGGGGAAAAACCCAAAAATTGGGAAAAATGGGCAAAAAAACCCAAAAAATGGGAAAAAACGGGGTAAAAATGGGGGAAAATGGGGGAAAAATGGGGAAAAATGGGGGAAAATGGGAGGAAATGGGATAAAAGGGGGCTGTTCACCCACGGCAGCAGCACTGAAATGGGGCGAAAAACCCAAAAATTGGGAAAAAATGGGCAAAAAAACCCAAAAAATGGGAAAAAATGGGGGAAAAATGGGGGAAAATGGGGGAAAAATGGGGGAAAATGGGGAAAAATGGGAGGAAATGGGATAAAAGGGGGCTGTTCACCCACGGCAGCAGCACTGAAATGGGGTAAAAAACCCAAAATTTGGGAAAAACGGGGTAAAAATGTGAAAAAATGTGAAAAAATGGGGTAAAAATGGGAAAAAACGGGGGAAAAATGGGGGAAAATGGGAATAAAAGGTCCTGGACACGCGTGGCCCAACGGACACTGTGGGTGTTCACCCACGGCAGCAGCACTGAAATGGGGGGAAAAACCCAAAAATTGGGAAAAAATGGGCAAAAAAACCCCAAAAATGGGAAAAAACGGGGTAAAATGGGGGAAAATGGGGGAAAATGGGGGAAAATGGGTAAAAAATGAGGTAAAAGTGGGATAAATGGGGGCTGTTCACCCACAGCAGCAGCACTGAAATGGGGTGAAAAACCCAAAATTTGGGAAAAATGGGGTAAAAATGTGAAAAAATGGGAAAAAATGGGGTAAAAATGGGGTAAAATGGGGAAAAATGGGGGGAAAATGGGGAAAAATGGGGGAAAATGGGAGGAAATGGGATAAAAGGGGGCTGTTCACCCACGGCAGCAGCACTGAAATGGGGCGAAAAACCCAAAAATTGGGAAAAAATGGGCAAAAAACCCAAAAAATGGGAAAAAACGGGGGGAAAATGGGAAAAAATGGGGGAAAAATGGGGAAAAATGGGGGAAAAATGGGGGGAAAATGGGATAAAAGGGGGCTGTTCACCCACGTCAGCAGCACTGAAATGGGGCGAAAAACCCAAAAATTGGGAAAAACAGCGAAAAAATGGGAAAAATGGGTAAAAAATGGGGGAAAATGGGGGAAAAATGGGAAAAAATGGGGGGAAAATGGGGAAAAATGGGTAAAAATGGGGGAAAATGGGGTAAAAATGGGAAAAAATGGGGTATAATGTGGGGCAAAAATGGGGTAAAAATGGGATTAAAATGGGATAAAAATGGGGGGAAATCGACAAAAAATGGGGTAAAAATGGGGCAAAAATGGGGTAAAAATGGGAAAAAATGGGGTAAAATGTGGGGCAAAAATGGGGAAAAATGGGATTAAAATGGGATAAAAATGGGGGGAAATCGACAGAAAATGGGGTAAAAATGGGGCAAAAATGGGGTAAAAATGGGAAAAAATGGGATAAAAATGGGGATAAAATGGGCAAAAAATGGGATAAAAATGGAAAAAAAATTGGGTAAAAATGGGGTAAAATGTGGGGTAAAATGTGGGGGAAAAATGGGATAAAAATGGGATAAAAATGTGAAAAAATGGGAAAAAAAGGGGAAAAAATGGGGATAAAAGGGGCAAAAAATGGGGTAAAAATGGGAAAAAAATGGGGTAAAAATGGGATAAAATGTGGAAAAAATGGAGATAAAATGGGTAAAAAATGAGTTGATAATGGGAAAAAATGGGGTGAAAATGGGGTAAAAATGGGGAAAAATTGGGGTAAAAATGGGAAAAAATGGGATAAAAATGGGGATAAAAATGGGGGGAAAATGGGGTAAAAATGGAAAAAAATGTGGTAAAATGAGGAAAAAATGGGGATAAAATGGGCAAAAAATGGGATAAAAATGACCAAAAAATGGGGTAAAAATGGGGTAAAAATGGGGTAAAAATGGGATAAAAATGAGATAAAAATGTGAAAAAATGGAAGAAAAATGGGAAAAAAATGGGGTAAAAATGAGATAAAAATGGGGATAAAATGGGCAAAAAATGGGGTGATAATGGGAAAAAATGGGATAAAAATGTGAAAAAATGGGATAAAAATGGGGAAAAATGGGGTGAAAATGGGAATGAAATGGGCAAAAAATGGGGTAAAAATGAGGTAAAAATGGGATAAAAATGGGCAAAAAATGGGGAAAAAATGGGATAAAAATGGGGATTTTGGTCGGGATTTTTTGGGGATTCCGGGAATTTTGGGGAATTTTGGGGAATTTTGGGAATTTTGGGATGACTCCCAGGGACAGGAACCTCAGCTGAGTCCCAGGTGAGTTTGGGGTCAGTTTTGGGTCAGTTTTGGGTGGTTTTGGGTCATTTTGGGGGCGTTTCAAGGCGAGTTTTCGCCATTTTTGGCCCTTTTTGGAGGGGATTTTTTGGGAATTTTTGGGAATTTTGGGATGACTCCCAGGGACAGGAACCTCAGGTGAGTCCCAGGTGAGTTTTGGGGCCAGTTTTGGGTCAGTTTTGGGTGGTTTTGGGGTCATTTCCCGGCGGTTTTTCGCCGTTTTTGGCCGTTTTCGGACGGGATTTTTTGGGAATTTTTGGGAATTTTTGGGAATTCCGGGAATTTCGGGATGACTCCCAGGGACAGGAACCTCAGCTGAGTCCCAGGTGAGTCCCAGGTGACTTTTGGGGTCAGTTTTGGGTGATTTTGGGTGAGTTTTGGATGGTTTTGGGGTCATTTCCTGGCGGTTTTTTGCCATTTTTGGCCCTTTTTGGGTGGGATTTTTTGGGAATTCCTTGAATTTTTGGGAATTTTCGGGAATTCTGGGATGACTCCCAGGGACAGGAACCTCAGGTGAGTCCCAGGTGACTCTGGGGTCAGTTTTAGGTCAGTTTTGGGTGGTTTTGGGTCATTCTGGGGTCATTTCCCGGCGGTTTTTCGCCGTTTTTGGCCGTTTTCGGACGGGATTTTTTGGGAATTTTTGGGAATTTTGGGAATTCCGGGGTGACTCCCAGGGACAGGAACCTCAGGTGAGTCCCAGGTGAGTTTTGGGGTCAATTTTGGGTCAGTTTGGGTCAATTTTGGGTGATTTTTGGATGGTTTTGGGGTCATTTCCCGGCGGTTTTTCGCCGTTTTTGGCCGTTTTCGGAGGGGATTTTTTGGGAATTTCTGGGAATTCCGGGAATTCCGGGGTGACTCACGCAGGCAGGCGGCTGCCAGGATCCTCTGGGCGGGCTCTGGGGTGCGGCAGCTGGGGAAGAGGGGCTGCAGGACGTAGTTGGCGAAGGTGAGGGCGATGACGGCCTGGTTGGTGGGGTAGATCACCAGCACCGAGATCCACAGCCGCAGGAACCTGGGAATTTTGGGGCAAAATTGGCAAAAATCGGGAAAAATGCTTGAGATCCCTGTACAGGGGGGTCTGGGGATTTTTTCCCTAATTTTGGGTGATTTTAGAGGGAAAAATGGGCCGTTTCGGGTCAATTTTCGGCTCAAAATCGCACATTTTTTGTCTGAATTTTGCCCCAAATTTGGGTCAAAATCGCCCAAAATTGGGGTCAAAATCGCCTCAAAATTCGGGTTAAAATCGCCCAAAATTTGGGTTAAAATCGTCCAAAATTTGGGTCAAAATGGCCCAAAATTTGGGTCAAAATCGCCCCAAATTTGGGTCAAAATCGCCCAAAATTTGGGTAAAAATTGGTAAAATTTGGTTCAAAATCGACTAAAATTTGGGTAAAAATCGCCCAAAATTTGGCGCAAAATCGACCAAAATTTGGGTCAAAATCACCCCAAAATTTGGGTCAAAATGGCCCAAAATTTGGGTCAAAATCGCCCAAAATTTGGGTCAAAATGGCCCAAATTTGGCTCAAAATCGCCCAAAATTTGGTTGAAAATTGGTAAAATTTGGGTTAAAATCGCCCAAAATTTGGGTCAAAATCGCCCAAAATTTGAGTCAAAATCGCCCAAAATTTGGGTCAAACTCGCCCAAAATTTGGCTCAAAATCACCCAAAATTTGGGTAAAAATCGACCAAAATTTGGGTGAAAATCGACCAAAATTTGGCTCAAAATGGCCCAAAATTTGGGTCAAAATCGTCCAAAATTTGAGTCAAAATCACCCCAAATTTGGCTCAAAATTGCCCAAAATTTGGTTGAAAATTGGTAAAATTTGGGTTAAAATCGACCAAAATTTGGCCCCAAAATCAGCTCAAAATTGCCCATTTTTACCCCAATTTCAAGTCAATTTGGAGAAATTTTGAGCTGAATTTGGGGCAAAAAGTGAGTGATTTAGAGCCAAATTTGGGGTGATTTTGAGCTGAATTTGGGTCAAAACTGGGGCAAAAAATGGGCGATTTTGAGTCAAATTTCGGGGCATTTTGAGCTGAATTTGGGAGCAAAAATGGGTGATTTTGGGTCAAATTTGGGGCAAAATTGGGACAAAAACCGGGCAATTTTGAGTCAAATTTGTGTCAAAATCGGGGTCAAAAAATGGGCGATTTTGAGCTGAATTTGGGGTAAAATTGGGCCGAAAATGGGCGATTTTGAGACAAATTTGCAGCAAAAATCGGAGATTTTAGACCAGATTTTGGGGTCAAAAATGGGTGATTTGGAGTCAAACTTGGGGCGATTTCGAGCTGAATTTGGGTCAAACTTGGGGCAAAAATGGGCGATTTTAGACCAAATTTTGGGCGATTTTAGACCAAATTTTGGGCGATTTTAGACCAAATTTTGGGTGATTTTAGGCTGAATTTGGGCAAAATTTGGAAAAAAAATGGGTGATTCTGAGTTGAATTTTGGGCAATTTTGAGTCAAATTTTGGGCAATTTTTCCCAAATTTTGGGCGATTTTAACCCGAATTTTGGGTAATTTCAGGTCAAATTTGGGGCCAAAAATGGGCAATTTTGAGCCAAATTTTGACTGATTTTGAGTCAAATTTTGGGCGATTTTGAGTCAAATTTTGACCGATTTTACCCCAAATTTTGGTCGATTTTACCCCAAATTTTGGCCGATTTTCACCCAAATTTTGGCCGATTTTCACCCAAATTTTGGCCGATTTTAACCCGAATTTTGGGCAATTTTACCCCAAATTTTGGTCGATTTTCACCCAAATTTTGGGCGATTTTGAGCCAAATTTTGAGCCGAAATTGGGGTAAAAAATGGGAGATTTTAACCCGAATTTTGGTCAATTTTACCCCGAATTTTTGGTGATTTTAACCCAAATTTTGGTCAATTTTACCCCAAATTTTGGTCGATTTTCACCCAAATTTTGGCCGATTTTCACCCAAATTTTGGCCGATTTTCACCCAAATTTTGGCCGATTTTAACCCGAATTTTGGGCAATTTTACCCCAAATTTTGGTCGATTTTCACCCAAATTTTGGGCGATTTTGAGCCAAATTTTGAGCCGAAATTGGGGTAAAAAATGGGAGATTTTAACCCGAATTTTGGTCAATTTTACCCCGAATTTTTGGTGATTTTAACCCAAATTTTGGTCAATTTTACCCCGAATTTTGGTCAATTTTCACCCAAATTTTGGGCGATATTAACCAAAATTTTGGTCGATTTTACCCCGAATTTTGGCCGATTTTACCCCAAATTTTGGTCGATTTTAACCCAAATTTTGGGCGATTTTGAGCCAAATTTTGAGCCGAAATTGGGGTAAAAAATGGGAGATTTTAACCCGAATTTTGGTCAATTTTACCCCGAATTTTTGGTGATTTTAACCTAAATTTTGGTCAATTTTACCCCGAATTTTGGTCAATTTTCACCCAAATTTTGGGTGATATTAACCAAAATTTTGGTCGATTTTACCCCGAATTTTGGCCGATTTTACCCCAAATTTTGGCCGATTTTACCCCAAATTTTGGTCGATTTTAACCCAAATTTTGGGCGATTTTGAGCCAAATTTTGAGCCGAAATTGGGGTAAAAAATGGGAGATTTTAACCCGAATTTTGGTCAATTTTACCCCGAATTTTTGGTGATTTTAACCTAAATTTTGGTCAATTTTACCCCAAATTTTGGTCAAGTTTACCCCGAATTTTGGTCAATTTTAACCCAAATTTTGGTCGATTTTAACCCAAATTTTGGCCGATTTTAACCCAAATTTTGGCCGATTTTACCCCAAATTTTGGTCGATTTTACCCTGAATTTTGGGCGATTTTGAGTCAAATTTTGGTCGAAATTGGGGTAAAAAATGGGCGATTTTACCCTGAATTTTGGTCAATTTTAACCCGAATTTTTGTCGATTTTAACCCATATTTTGGCCGATTTTACCCCAAATTTTGGTCGATTTTCACCCAAATCTTGGTCGATTTTCACCCAAATTTTGGTCGATTTTCACCCAAATTTTGGCCGATTTTCACCCAAATTTTGGCCGATTTTCACCTAAATTTTGGCCGATTTTCACCCAAATTTTGGCCGATTTTAACCCGAATTTTGGGCAATTTTACCCCAAATTTTGGTCGATTTTCACCCAAATTTTGGGCGATTTTGAGCCAAATTTTGAGCCGAAATTGGGGTAAAAAATGGGAGATTTTAACCCGAATTTTGGTCAATTTTACCCCGAATTTTTGGTGATTTTAACCCAAATTTTGGTCAATTTTACCCCGAATTTTGGTCAATTTTACCCCAAATTTTGGTCGATTTTCACCCAAATTTTGGGCGATTTTGAGCCAAATTTTGAGCCGAAATTGGGGTAAAAAATGGGAGATTTTAACCCGAATTTTGGTCAATTTTTCCCCGAATTTTTGGTGATTTTAACCCAAATTTTGGTCAATTTTACCCCAAATTTTGGTCAATTTTACCCCAAATTTTGGTCAATTTTACCCCAAATTTTGGTCGATTTTCACCCAAATTTTGGCCGATTTTCACCCAAATTTTGGCCGATTTTAACCCGAATTTTGGGCAATTTTACCCCAAATTTTGGTCGATTTTCACCCAAATTTTGGGCGATTTTGAGCCAAATTTTGAGCCGAAATTGGGGTAAAAAATGGGAGATTTTAACCCGAATTTTGGTCAATTTTACCCCGAATTTTTGGTGATTTTAACCCAAATTTTGGTCAATTTTACCCCAAATTTTGGTCGATTTTCACCCAAATTTTGGTCGATTTTCACCCAAATTTTGGCCGATTTTCACCCAAATTTTGGCCGATTTTACCCCAAATTTTGGTCGATTTTCACCCAAATTTTGGGCGATTTTGAGCCAAATTTTGAGCCGAAATTGGGGTAAAAAATGGGAGATTTTAACCCGAATTTTGGTCAATTTTACCCCGAATTTTTGGTGATTTTAACCCAAATTTTGGTCAATTTTACCCCGAATTTTGGTCAAGTTAACCCCGAATTTTGGTCGATTTTAACCCAAATTTTGGTCGATTTTCACCCAAATTTTGGTCGATTTTAACCCAAATTTTGGGCAATTTTGAGTCAAATTTTGGTCGAAATTGGGGCAAAAAATGGGTGATTTTGAGCCAAATTTTGGGTGATTTTGAGTCAAATTTTTGTCAATTTTACCCCGAATTTTGGTCAATTTTACCCCGAATTTTGGGCGATTTTACCCCGCATTTTGACCAATTTTAGGCCAAATTTTGACCAATTTTAACCCGAATTTGGGTCAATTTTACCCCAAATTTTGACTGATTTTACCCCGAATTTTGTCAATTTTACCCCGAATTTTGGTCAATTTTACCCCGAATTTTGGTCAATTTTAACCCCAAATTTTGACCGATTTTCACCCAAATTTTGGCCGATTTTGAGCCAAATTTTGGTCGAAATTGGGGTAAAAAATGGGCGATTTTACCCTGAATTTTGGTCAATTTTAACCCGAATTTTTGTCGATTTTAACCCATATTTTGGCCGATTTTACCCCAAATTTTGGTCAATTTTACCCCAAACTTTGGTCAATTTTCACCCAAATTTTTGTCAATTTTACCCCGAATTTTGGTCAATTTTACCCCAAATTTTGACCAATTTTACCCCGAATTTTGGTCAATTTTAACTCAAATTTTGGCCGATTTTACCCCAATTTTTGATCAATTTTGCCCCGAATTTTGGCCGATTTTACCCTGAATTTTGGTCGATTTTAACCCGAATTTTGGTCGATTTTCACCCAAATTTTGGTCGATTTTCACCCAAATTTTGGTCGATTTTACCCCGAATTTTGGCTGATTTTACCCCAAATTTTGACCGATTTTCACCCAAATTTTGGGCGATTTTGAGCCAAATTTTGAGCCGAAATTGGGGTAAAAAATGGGAGATTTTAACCCGAATTTTGGTCAATTTTACCCCGAATTTTTGGTGATTTTAACCCAAATTTTGGTCAATTTTACCCCGAATTTTGGTCAAGTTTACCCCGAATTTTGGTCAATTTTCACCCAAATTTTGGGCGATATTAACCCAAATTTTGGTCGATTTTCACCCAAATTTTGGCCGATTTTCACCCAAATTTTGGCCGATTTTCACCCAAATTTTGGCCGATTTTACCCCAAATTTTGGTCGATTTTCACCCAAATTTTGGTCGATTTTCACCCAAATTTTGGGCGATTTTGAGCCAAATTTTGGTCGAAATTGGGGTAAAAAATGGGCGATTTTACCCTGAATTTTGGTCAATTTTAACCCAAATTTTTGTCGATTTTAACCCATATTTTGGCCGATTTTACCCCAAATTTTGGTCAATTTTACCCCAAACTTTGGTCAATTTTCACCCAAATTTTTGTCAATTTTACCCCGAATTTTGGTCAATTTTACCCCGAATTTTGACCAATTTTACCCCGAATTTTGGTCAATTTTAACTCAAATTTTGGCCGATTTTACCCCAATTTTTGATCAATTTTGCCCCGAATTTTGGCCGATTTTACCCTGAATTTTGGTCAATTTTAACCCGAATTTTGGTCGATTTTAACCCGAATTTTGGTCGATTTTCACCCAAATTTTGGTCGATTTTAACCCAAATTTTGGGCGATTTTGAGCCAAATTTTGAGCCGAAATTGGGGTAAAAAATGGGAGATTTTAACCCGAATTTTGGTCAATTTTACCCCGAATTTTTGGTGATTTTAACCCAAATTTTGGTCAATTTTACCCCGAATTTTGGTCAAGTTTACCCCGAATTTTGGTCAATTTTCACCCAAATTTTGGGCGATATTAACCCAAATTTTGGTCGATTTTCACCCAAATTTTGGCCGATTTTCACCCAAATTTTGGCCGATTTTCACCCAAATTTTGGCCGATTTTACCCCAAATTTTGGTCGATTTTCACCCAAATTTTGGTCGATTTTCACCCAAATTTTGGGCGATTTTGAGCCAAATTTTGGTCGAAATTGGGGTAAAAAATGGGCGATTTTACCCTGAATTTTGGTCAATTTTAACCCAAATTTTTGTCGATTTTAACCCATATTTTGGCCGATTTTACCCCAAATTTTGGTCAATTTTACCCCAAACTTTGGTCAATTTTCACCCAAATTTTTGTCAATTTTACCCCGAATTTTGGTCAATTTTACCCCGAATTTTGACCAATTTTACCCCGAATTTTGGTCAATTTTAACTCAAATTTTGGCCGATTTTACCCCAATTTTTGATCAATTTTGCCCCGAATTTTGGCCGATTTTACCCTGAATTTTGGTCAATTTTAACCCGAATTTTGGTCGATTTTAACCCGAATTTTGGTCGATTTTCACCCAAATTTTGGTCGATTTTAACCCAAATTTTGGGCGATTTTGAGCCAAATTTTGAGCCGAAATTGGGGTAAAAAATGGGAGATTTTAACCCGAATTTTGGTCAATTTTACCCCGAATTTTTGGTGATTTTAACCCAAATTTTGGTCAATTTTACCCCAAATTTTGGTCAAGTTTACCCCGAATTTTGGTCAATTTTCACCCAAATTTTGGGCGATATTAACCCAAATTTTGGTCGATTTTCACCCAAATTTTGGCCGATTTTCACCCAAATTTTGGCCGATTTTCACCCAAATTTTGGCCGATTTTACCCCAAATTTTGGTCGATTTTCACCCAAATGTTGGTCGATTTTCACCCAAATTTTGGGCGATTTTGAGCCAAATTTTGGTCGAAATTGGGGTAAAAAATGGGAGATTTTAACCCGAATTTTGGTCAATTTTACCCCGAATTTTTGGTGATTTTAACCCAAATTTTGGTCAATTTTACCCCGAATTTTGGTCAAGTTTACCCCGAATTTTGGTCAATTTTCACCCAAATTTTGGGCGATATTAACCCAAATTTTGGTCGATTTTACCCCGAATTTTGGCCGATTTTACCCCAAATTTTGACCGATTTTCACCCAAATTTTGGCCGATTTTGAGCCAAATTTTGAGCCGAAATTGGGGTAAAAAATGGGAGATTTTAACCCGAATTTTGGTCAATTTTACCCCGAATTTTTGGTGATTTTAACCCAAATTTTGGTCAATTTTACCCCAAATTTTGGTCGATTTTACCCCAAATTTTGGTCGATTTTCACCCAAATTTTGGCCGATTTTCACCCAAATTTTGGCCGATTTTAACCCGAATTTTGGGCAATTTTACCCCAAATTTTGACCGATTTTCACCCAAATTTTGGCCGATTTTGAGCCAAATTTTGGTCGAAATTGGGGTAAAAAATGGGCGATTTTACCCTGAATTTTGGTCGATTTTACCCCAAATTTTGGTCGATTTTACCCCGAATTTTGGCCGATTTTCACCCGAATTTTGGGCGATTTTCAGCCAAATTCGGGGCGATTTTTGCCGGATTACTCACCCCACGAGCCCCCCGAAGACGTGGCTGACGTAGGCGTAGTCGCCCCCGGCCCTGGGGATGCAGACCCCCAGCTCGGCGTAGCAAAGGGCCCCCACGGCCGTCACGGCCCCCGTCAGCCCCCAGACCAGCAGCGCCGGGCCCACGGCCCCCGAGTGCGCCAGGACCCCCTTGGGGGCCACGAAGATCCCCGAGCCGATGATGTTCCCTGGGGGGAAAAGGGAAAAAAATGGGGTTTAATGGGGGAAAAAATGGGGTTAGAGGGGGAAAAAATGGGGTTTGGGGGGAGGAAATTTGGGTTAAAGGGGGAAAAATTGGGATTTATGGGGAAAAAATAGGGGTTTGGGGGGAGGAAATTGGGATTTAGGGTGAAAAAAAAGGGATTTATAGGGAAAAAAATGGGGTTTAATGTGAAAAAAATGGGGTTTAAAGTGACAAAATTGGGGTTTGGGGGGAGGAAATTGGGGTTTGGGAGGGGTTTGGGGGAGAAAAGGGGGATTTGGGGGGTTTGGGGCCCCCAGGACCCCCTTGGGGGCCACGAAGATCCCCGAGCCGATGATGTTCCCTGGGGGGAAGAGGGAAAAAAAAGGGGTTTAATGGGGGAAAAAATGGGGTTTGGGGGGAGGAAATTGGGATTTGTGGTGAAAAAATGGGATTTATGGTGAGAAAATAGGGGGTTGGGGGGAGGAAATTGGGGTTAGAGGGGGAAAAAGTGGGATTTAATGGGAAAAAAATGGGATTTATGGTGAAAAAAATTGGGGTTTGGGGGGAGGAAATTGGGGTTAAAGGGGGAAAAAATTTGATTTAGGGGGGTAAAATTGAGATTTATGGGGAAAAAATGGGATTTATAGGGAAAAAATGGGGTTTAATGTGAAAAAAATGGGGTTTAATGTGAAAAAAATGGGGTTTAATGTGAAAAAAATGGGGGGTTGGGGGAAAAATTGGGGTTTGGGGGGAGGAAATTGGGGTTAGAGGGGGGAAAATGGGGTTTAATGGGAAAAAAATGGGGTTTAATGGGAAAAAATGGGATTTGGGGGGAAAAATGGGGTTTAATGTGAAAAAATGGGGGTTTGGGGGGAAAAATTGGGATTTATAGGGAAAAAATGGGATTTAGGGTGAAAAAATTGGGATTTAATGAGAAAAAAAATGGGGTTCGGGGAGAAAATTGGGGTTTGGGGGGAGAAAATTTGGGTTAGAGGGGGAAAAATGGGATTTAATGGGAAAAAATGGGGTTTAATGTGAAAAAAATGGGATTGAAGGGGAAAAAATGGGGTTTAATGGGAAAAAATTGGGGTTTAATGTGACAAAAATGGGGTTTAATGTGACAAAAATGGGGTTTGGGGGGAGGAAATTGGGGTTTGGGAGGGGTTTGGGGAAGGAAAGGGGGGGATTTGGGGGAGAAAAGGGGGATTTGGGGGGTTTGGGGGCCCCAGGACCCCCTTGGGGGCCACGAAGATCCCCGAGCCGATGATGTTCCCTGGGGGGAAGAGGGGAAAAAAAGGGGTTAGAGGGGGAAAAATGGGGTTTGGGGGGGAAAAAATTGGGGTTTATGGGGAAAAAATTGAGATTTATAGGGAAAAAAATGGGATTTAGGGTGGAAAAAATTGGATTTAGGGGGGTAAAATTGAGATTTGTGGGGAAAAAAATGGGATTTATGGTGAAAAAATTGGGGTTTGGGGGGAGGAAATTGGGGTTAAAGGGGGAAAAAATTTGATTTAGGGGGGTAAAATTGAGATTTATGGGGAAAAAATGGGATTTATAGGGAAAAAATGGGGTTTAATGTGAAAAAAATGGGGTTTAATGTGAAAAAAATGGGGTTTAATGTGAAAAAAATGGGGGTTTGGGGGAAAAATTGGGGTTTGGGGGGAAGAAATTGGGGTTAGAGGGGGGAAAATGGGATTTAATGGGAAAAAAATGGGGTTTAATGGGAAAAAATGGGATTTGGGGGGAAAAATGGGGTTTAATGTGACAAAAATGGGGTTTAATGTGACAAAAATGGGGTTTGGGGGGAGGAAATTGGGGTTTGGGAGGGGTTTGGGGAAGGAAAGGGGGGATTTGGGGGAGAAAAGGGGGATTTGGGGGGTTTGGGGCCCCCAGGACCCCCTTGGGGGCCACAAAGATCCCCGAGCCGATGATGTTCCCTGGGGGGAAAAGGGAAAAAAAAGGGATTTAATGGGGAAAAAATGGGGTTTGGGGGGAGGAAATTGGGATTTGTGGTGAAAAAATGGGATTTATGGTGAGAAAATAGGGGGTTGGGGGGAGGAAATTGGGGTTAGAGGGGGAAAAAATGGGATTTATGGGGAAAAAAATGGGATTTATGGTGAAAAAAATTGGGGTTTGGGGGGAGGAAATTGGGGTTAAAGGGGGAAAAAATTTGATTTAGGGGGGTAAAATTGAGATTTATGGGGAAAAAATGGGATTTATAGGGAAAAAATGGGGTTTAATGTGAAAAAAATGGGGTTTAATGTGAAAAAAATGGGGTTTAATGTGAAAAAAATGGGGGGTTGGGGGAAAAATTGGGGTTTGGGGGGAGGAAATTGGGGTTAGAGGGGGGAAAATGGGGTTTAATGGGAAAAAAATGGGGTTTAATGGGAAAAAATGGGATTTGGGGGGAAAAATGGGGTTTAATGTGAAAAAATGGGGGTTTGGGGGGAAAAATGGGATTTAGGGTGAAAAAATTGGGATTTAATGAGAAAAAAAATGGGGTTCGGGGAGAAAATTGGGGTTTGGGGGGAGAAAATTTGGGTTAGAGGGGGAAAAATGGGATTTAAAGGGAAAAAATGGGGTTTAATGTGAAAAAAATGGGATTGAAGGGGAAAAAATGGGGTTTAATGTGACAAAAATGGGGTTTAATGTGACAAAAATGGGGTTTAATGTGACAAAAATGGGGTTTAATGTGACAAAATTGGGGTTTGGAGGGAGAAAATTGGGGTTTGGGGAAAACTGGGCCAAATTTCACCCAAAATTCCGCCCCAAAATTGCCCCAAATTTGACTCAAAATTGTCCCAAAATTGACCTAAAATTGACCTAAAATTGCCCCAAATTTGGTTCAAAATTGACCCAAAATTGACCTAAAATTGACCCAAAATTGACCCAAAATTCACCTAAAATTGCCCAAATTTGGCTCAAAATTCCCCCAAAATTGACCTAAAATTGACCTAAGATTGCCCCAAATTTGGCTCAAAATTGACCTAAAATGGACCCAAATTTGGCTCAAAATTGACCTAAAATGGACCTAAATTTGGTTCAAAATTGACCTAAAATTGCCCCAAAATTGACCTAAAATTGCCCCAAATTTGCCCCAAAATTGGCCTAAAATTGCCCCAAATTTGGTTCAAAATTGACCTAAAATTGCCCCAAATTTGCCCCAAAATCGACCTAAAATTGCCCCAAATTTGCCCTAAAACTGACCTAAAATTTCCCTAAATTTGGCTCAAAATTGCCCCAAAATTGACCCAAATTTGGCTCAAAATTTGGCTCAAAATTCCCCCAAAACTGACCTAAAATTGACCTAAAATTGCCCCAAATTTGGCTCAAAATTGCCCCAAAATTGACCTAAAATTGCCCCAAATTTACCCCAAAATTGCCCCAAATTTGCCCCAAATTTGCCCTAAAATTGACCTAAATTTGGCTCAAAATTGACCCAAAATTCACCTAAAATTGCCCCAAATTTGCCCCAAAATTGCCCATTTTTTGCCCAACTTTTGCCCCAAATTTGACCCAAAATTGCCCAAAATGGGGGGAAAAAATTGGGGATTTTGGGGGAGAAAAGTGGGATTTTAGGGGGGGAAAAATTGGGATTTTGGGGGGTTTGGGGCCAATTTGGGGGGTTTTCGGGGGGGCAAAAGGACAGGGGGGGGATCCTGGGGGGACTCCAGGAAATTTTGGGGGGGTTTTTGGGAGATTTTGGGGACTTTTGAGGGGTTTTGGGGGGATTTTAGGGGGGATTTCGAGGGACGACCCGAAGCGATTTTTGGGGCGATTTTGGGGTTTTTTTGGGGCTCGCCGAACTCGGGGGGGTCCCGAATTTTGGGGAGGGGTCCCAGAAACTCCCTGGGTGTCCCCCCAAAATTTTGGGGAATTTTGGTCCAATTTTGGTGAATTTTGGGCACTTTTTGAGGGATTTTGGGGGGGGATTTCGAGGGACGACCCGAAACATTTTTTGGGGCGATTTTGGGTTTTTTTGGGGCTCTCCGAACTCGGGGGGGTCCCAAATTTTGGGGAAGTGTCCCAGAAACTCCCTGGGTGTCCCCCAAAGATTTTGGGGAATTTTGGTCCAATTTTGGGCACTTTTGTGGAGTTTTGGGGGGGATTTCGAGGGACGACCCGAAGCGATTTTTGGGGCGATTTTGGGGTTTTTTGGGGCTCCCCGAACTCGGGGGGGTCCCAAATTTTGGGGAGGGGTCCCAGAAACTCCCTGGGTGTCCCCCAAAAATTTTGGGGTGTTTTGGTGGAATTTTGGGGCACTTTTGAGGGATTTCGGGGGGGATTTCGAGGGACGACCCGAAGCGATTTTTGGGGCGATTTTGGGGTTTTTTGGGGCTCCCCGAACTCGGGGGGGTCCCAAATTTTGGGGAGGGGTCTCAGAAACCCCTGGGTGTCCCCCAAAAATTTTGGGGAATTTTGGTCCAATTTTGGTGAATTTTGGGCACTTTTTGAGGGATTTTGGGGGGGGATTTCGAGGGACGACCCGAAGCGATTTTTTGGGGCGATTTTGGGGTTTTTTGGGGCTCGCCGAACTCGGGGGGGTCCCAAATTTTGGGGAAGTGTCCCAGAAACTCCCTGGGTGTCCCCCAAAAATTTTGGGGAATTTTGGTCCAATTTTGGGCACTTTTGTGGAGTTTTGGGGGGGATTTCGAGGGACGACCCGAAGCGATTTTTGGGGCGATTTTGGGGTTTTTTGGGGGTCCCCGAACTCGGGGGGGTCCCAAATTTTGGGGAGGGGTCTCAGAAACCCCTGGGTGTCCCCCAAAAATTTTGGGGAATTTTGGTCCAATTTTGGTGAATTTTGGGCACTTTTTGAGGGATTTTGGGGGGGGATTTCGAGGGACGACCCGAAGCGATTTTTTGGGGCGATTTTGGGGTTTTTTGGGGCTCGCCGAACTCGGGGGGGTCCCAAATTTTGGGGAAGTGTCCCAGAAACTCCCTGGGTGTCCCCCAAAAATTTTGGGGAATTTTGGTCCAATTTTGGGCACTTTTGTGGAGTTTTGGGGGGGATTTCGAGGGACGACCCGAAGCGATTTTTGGGGCGATTTTGGGGTTTTTTTGGGGCTCCCCGAACTCGGGGGGGTCCCAAATTTTGGGGAGGGGTCCCAGAAACTCCGAAGGTGTCCCCCAAAAATTTTGGGGAATTTTGGGGGAATTTTGGGGGAATTTTGGTGAATTTTGGGCACTTTTTGAGGGATTTTAGGGGGGATTTCGAGGGACGACCCGAAGCGATTTTTTGGGGCGATTTTGGGTTTTTTTGGGGCTCTCTGAACTCGGGGGGGTCCCAAATTTTGGGGAGGGGTCCCAGAAACTCCCTGGGTGTCCCCCAAAAATTTTGGGGTGTTTTGGTGGAATTTTGGGGCACTTTTGAGGGATTTCGGGGGGGATTTCGAGGGACGACCCGAAGCGATTTTTGGGGCGATTTTGGGGTTTTTTGGGGCTCCCCGAACTCGGGGGGGTCCCAAATTTTTTCGGGGGGGTTCCGAAGGGTCCCGAATTTTTTGGGGGGGGTCCCAAAATCCCCCCAAAAACTCACCCACGATGATGCCGCAGGCGCTGAGGAGCCCGATCTCCTTCTTCAAGGCCACCCCTCCCCCCCCTCTCCCCCTCCTCCTCCTCCTCCTCTTTTTTTGGGGCGAAATCCCCAAATTTCGGCTCTTTTTGGCTCCCCCCCATTTCCCCCCTCGAAGTCTTATTTTTTTCGGGGTTTTTTTAACCCTTTTTTGGGGCGGAAAAAACGCTCAAAAAGCGACTTTTCGGGGGAGTTTTTAAGTTTAAAAAAAAAGGGGATTTAAAGGGTGGGGGAGGGGGGGGGGGGGTTTTGTTTTTGGGGTAAAAAAAGGCCGAAAAAGGTTAAAAATCCAAGGGGGAAGTGAGGAGGAGGAGGAAAAGGGGGTGACCTTCGGCCTCGGGGGCCGGACTTTGGCTGGAGGAGGAGGAGGAGGAGGAGGAGGAGGAGGAAGGAAAGGGGAGGGGGGGGAAAAAAAGGGGGAGGGAAAAAAAGAGCCCTAAAAATTAAATTTAAAACCGGGAATGAAAGCCCGAAATCCCCTTAAAAATTTACCCCCAAATCACCCTAAAATTTACCCCTAATTTGCCCCAAAATTGACCCGAATCCTCCCAAAAATTACCCCGAAATTCCCCTAAAATTTACCCCAAAATTGACCCAAATTCACCCCAAAATTCCTCTAAACTTTGCCTCGAAATTCGCCGAAAATTTACCCCCAAACCCCCTAAAATTTACCCCAAAATTCCCCCCAAATTTACCCCCAAATCCCTCGAAAATTTACCCCCAAATTTGCCCAAAATTGACCCAAATCCACCTAAAATTCACCCCGAAATCCCCCTAAAATTCACCCCAAAACTCCCCCAAAATTGACCCGAATCTGCCCAAATTTACCCCAAAATTCCCCTAAAATTTACCCCCAAATTGACCCAAAATTGACCCAAATCAGCCTAAAATTCACCCCAAAATTACCCTAAAATTTACCCCAAAATTCCCCAAAATTTACCCCCAAACTACCCCAAAATTGACCCGAATATGCCCAAATTTACCCCAAAATTCCTCTAAAATTTACCCCAAAATTGACCCAAAATTTACCCCCAAATTAACCCCAAAAATTCCCTTAAAATTTACCCCCAAATTGCCCCAAAATTACCCCAAAATTCCCTCCAAAATAACCCCAAAATTCCCCTGAAATTGCCTGGAATTTACCCCAAAATTGACCCAAATCCACCTAAAATTCACCCCAAAATTCCCCTAAAATTTACTCGCAAATTGACCCAAAATTGACCTGAATCCACCCAAAAATTCACCCCAAAATCCCCCTAAAATTTCCCCCCAAATTTCCCCAAATCTGCCCAAAAACTACCCCAAAATCCCCCTAAAACTTACCCCAAAATTCACCCAAATTTACCCCCAAATTGACCCAAAATTGACCCAAATCAGCCTAAAATTCACCCCAAAATTACCCTAAAATTTACCCCAAAATTCCCCAAAATTTACCCCCAAACTACCCCAAAATTGACCCGAATATGCCCAAATTTACCCCAAAATTCCTCTAAAATTTACCCCAAAATTGACCCAAAATTTACCCCCAAATTAACCCCAAAAATTCCCTTAAAATTTACCCCCAAATTGCCCCAAAATTACCCCAAAATTCCCTCCAAAATAACCCCAAAATTCCCCTGAAATTGCCTGGAATTTACCCCAAAATTGACCCAAATCCACCTAAAATTCACCCCAAAATTCCCCTAAAATTTACTCGCAAATTGACCCAAAATTGACCTGAATCCACCCAAAAATTCACCCCAAAATCCCCCTAAAATTTCCCCCCAAATTTCCCCAAATCTGCCCAAAAACTACCCCAAAATCCCCCTAAAACTTACCCCAAAATTCACCCAAATTTACCCCAAAATTGACCCAAAATTGACACAAATCCACCGAAAATTTACCCCAAAATTCCCCTCAAATTTACCCCCAAATCCCCTCAAATTTCCCCCAAAATTCCCTCCAAATTGACCCCAAAATTGACCCAAATCCGCCTAAAATTCACCCCAAAAATGGGTCGGGGGTCCCCAAAAACCTCAGGCCACGCCCCCTCCCATTGACTCTAATGGGGGCTGAGGCCACGCCCCCTCGGCGAGACCACGCCCCCTCAATGATGTCTAACAGAACTCAGACCACGCCCCTTATCGCCTCAAGTTGAGCTTAGGCCACGCCCCTCCATTGGTTATAATGGCGTTTAGACCACGCCCCAAAACACGCCCCCTCCATTCTCTCTAATAGCGCTTAGACCACGCCCCCTCAAGAGACCACGCCCACTCCATTGCTCTCTATGGCCATCAGGCCACGCCCCCTCCTCCCTCCCTCCCCCCCCCACCCCAATTAGCGCCGCGTTAATTGCCAGCCCGGCGCCTTAATAACTCACTAATTAACCCCCGCGCGCCGAGTGCCGGGTTGTTAATTAACCCCCCGCGGGGTCACTAATTAACTCGGGGGCAGCGCCTTAAAGGGCCCGCCGCTTATTTTTCCCATTAACCCCCCTCGCGGCAATTAACGCGCTAATTAACGCTGTTTTAACGCTTTCCCCCTCCTTCCGCCCGCCGATTATGCCGCTAATTAATGATTTATTCATTAATTAATGACTTATTCATTAATTAAGCCCCCAACGCGCTAATTAGCGCCCCCCACGCTAATTGTCACCCTTACGCTAATTAACCTCTTAACCTAAATAACCCCTTTACGCGCAGCGCCCCCAGCCCTTAATTAAGCCCGTTCTTGCTTTAATTAGCTAATTAAAGCCCTGATTTGCATAACGGGGCTTAACGGGAGACCGGCGGAGGCGCCTTTAAGATCAAGCCACGCCCCCTGCGCCTTTCTATTGGTCAGTTCCCCTCTAGTCCCGCCTCCTCCGCCTTTCTATTGGTTCATCGGCGCAAGCCACGCCCTGTCTTTCTTTCTATTGGCCGTCGTCCCGGAGCTCCCGCCTTCCCTTCTCTTCCCGCCTCCATTTCCCATTGGCCGCCTCTTCCTTCTCCGCCTCTGATTGGTCCGCTCGCCTTTAACCCCGCCTGCGAAGCGCTCTGATTGGCCACCGCCGCACGCCGGCCCGCTTTCTCCGCCTCTTTTCCCACCTCCCCTTCAGCGCTGGCCTCTCCATTGGTCGTCTTACACGTCAGTCAGAAAGATTTACAATCCCATTGGCGGAGCCGGCAGTAAGCCCGCCCACAGAGCGCGCGGATTGGCCGCCTCCCCGCCGCGGCGCTTCCCCGCCTCTCTTCCCGCCTCCTCCCCGCGCTGGGTTTCTACTGGTCAACTTACGCGTCAGTCAGAAGGGCTTAGAAGGTGATTGGCGGAGCCGGCGGTAATCCCGCCCACGACGCGCGCCGATTGGCCGCCGCCTCACGCCGTGCTGGGGGCTGGGCGGCCATGGCGGCCATGGCGGCGGCGGCCGGAGGAGCCTCGGCCGGGGCCGGGACGGGGCCGGGCGGCCCGGGGGGCTCCGGAGACCCTTCCCCGCCTTACGGCAACGGGCTCGGGGGCCCGGCGGCGGCGGGGCCGGAGGAAGCGGCGCTGGGCGGCGACGGGGGGAGCCGGGGCCGGGGCGGGGGTGGCCGCGGAGGGGGGTCGGGAGGGGCTGGAGGGGGAAGCGGGGCCGCCGCCGCCGCCGCCGCCGCCGCCGCCGCCGCCTCAGCGGCCCCGGGGCCGCCGCACGAAGCCGCCGCCGAGGAGCTGGAGGAGGAGGCGGGGTTGGGGGAAGGGGAAGGGGGAGAGGCCGCCATTGAGGACCCGGTGAGTGAAAATGGCGGAGGGGGGGGGGGCGGAAGGAGGAAAAGGGCGGGAAAAAAAGGGCGGGAAACCGTGAGGGGAGTGGGGGGGGAAAGGGGGAAAATGGGGGGAAAAGGGGGAAAAGAGGGAAAATTGGGGGGAAAATGGGGGGAAAGAGGGAAAATTGGGGGGAAATGAGGGGGGAAATGGGGGTAAAAGGGGGAAAATGAGAGGGAAAAGGAGGGAAAATGAGGGTAAAAGGAGGAAAATGAGGGGGAAAATGGGGGTAAAAGGGGGAAAATGGAGGGGAAAGGAGGGAAAAGGACGGAAATGGTGGTAAAAGTGGGAAATGGGGGGAAAAGAGGGAAAATTGGGGGGAAATCGGAGGGAAAAGGGGGAAAATGAGGGGGGGCAATGGAGGGAAAATGAGGGTAAAAGGCAGAAAATGAAGGGGAAAATGGGAGTAAAAGGGGGGAAATGAGGATAAAAGGAGGAAAATGAAGGGAAAATGGGGGCAAAAGGGGGAAAATGAGAGGGAAAATTGGGGGGAAATAGAAGGAAAAGGGGGAAAATGAGGGGGAAAATGGGGGTAAAAGGAGGGAAAATGAGGGGGAAAATGGGGGTAAAAAGGAGAAAATGAGAGGGAAAATTGGGGGGAAATGGAAGGGAAAAGGGGGAAAATGAGGGGGAAAATGGGGGTAAAAGGAGGGAAAATGAGGGGGAAAAGGAGGGAAAATGGGGGGGAAATGGGGGTAAAAGTGGGAAATGAGAGGGAAAAGGGGGAAAAAATGGGGTAAGAAGGGGGAAATTGGGGTAAAAAGGGGGAAATGGGGGGGAAATGGGACTAAAGGGGGGAATTGGGAGGAAAGGGGGTTAGGGGGAATTTGGGGAAATTTAAAAGTTTGGGGGTAAATTTTTGGATGAATTTGGGTCAATTTCGGGTCAGTTTGGGGGTAAATTTTTGGGTCGATTTGGGGGTAAATTTTTGGGGAAAATGGGGTCAAATTCCGGCAATGTCAGGGTTAATTTTAGGGGTAAATTTTGGGTGAATTTGGGGGTAAATTTTGGGTCAATTTGGGAGCGAATTTTAGAGGAATTTTGGAATAAATTTTAGGGGAATTTGGGTCAATTTGGGAGTGAATTTTAGAGGACTTTTGGGGTAAATTTTAGGTGGGTTTGAGTCAGTTTGGGGGTAAATTTTAGAGGAATTTTGGGGTAAATTTTAGGTGAATTTGGATCAGTTTGGGGGTAAATTTTAGGTGAATTTTGGGGTAAATTTTAGGTGGATTTGAGTTAATTTTGGGGTAAATTTTAGGTGGATTTGGGTCAATTTTGGGGGTTACTTGAGGGTAAATTTTACACAAATTTTGGAGCGGTTTTGGGGGGATTTGGGTCGATTTTGGGGGCAAATTTTCGGGGAATGGGGGTAAATTTGGGGTTTTGGGGGGCCCTGAGCCCGATTTTGGGGGTCTCTTGCTGACCTTTGACCCCCCCAGGAGCTGGAGGCCATCAAGGCCCGGGTGAGGGAGATGGAGGAGGAGGCGGAAAAGCTCAAAGAGCTGCAGAACGAGGTGGAGAAACAGATGAACATGAGCCCCCCGCCGGGCAACGGTGAGAGAGACCCCCCCAAAACCAGCCCTGGCGCCGAAAAAGAGCCCCTGGGACCCCAAAAATCGACTTCAGGGAGCCCAGAAACCCCCAGAATCCCACCTGGGACCCCCCAAAACCCCCAGAATCCCACCTGGGACCCCAAAAATCCCACCTGGGACCCCCAAAATTGCCTTCAGGGACCCCAAAAACCCCCCAAAATCTCACCTGGGACCCCAAAAATCGCTTTTGGGGACCCCAAAAACCCCCAGAATCCCACCTGGGAACCCCAAAAATCCCACCTGGGACCTCAAAAATCGCTTTTGGGGACCCCAAAACCCCCCAGAATCCCACCTGGGAACCCCAAAATGCAACTTGGGACCCTGAAATTCCAACCCAAGAGCCCCAAAATCCAACCTGGGACCCCCAAAATCCCACCTGGGACCCCCAAAATCCCACCTGGGAGCCCGAAATTCCACCTGGGATCCCAAAATCCCACCCAGGACCCCCCAAATCCCCTCAGACCCCCTCAATTTCCCCCCCAGGACCCCCCAAATTCCCCCAAAATCCCACCAAGTCCCCCCAAAATCCAACCCAGGACCCCCCAAATCCCCTCAAACCCCCTCAAGTCTCCCCCAGGACCCCCCAAATCCCCCCAAAATCCCACCCAGGACCCCTCAAATCCCCCCCTGGACTCCCCAATTCCCCCCCAGGACCCCTCAAATTCCTCTAAAATCCCACCCAGGACCCCCCAAATCCCCTCAAACCCCCCCAAAAACCCAATTTTTCCTTTTTTCCCCCCGTTTCGCAGCCGGCCCGGTGATCATGTCCCTGGAGGAGAAGATGGAGGCCGACGCCCGCTCCATCTACGTGGGCAATGTGAGTCCAAACCCGCCTCAAATCACCCCAAAATCACCCCAAAAACACCCCAAAAATACCCCCAAAAACACCCCAAAATCAGCCCAAAACCACTCCAAAAATACAAAAAAAAAACCCCAAAAATACCCTAAAATACCCTAAAAAGCACCCCAAAAATACCCCCAAAACACCCCAAAATCAGCCCAAAAAACACCCCAAAAATCACCCCAAAAATACCCCAAAAAACACCCCCAAAACACCCCAAAAACACCCCAGAATCAGCCCAAAAATACCCCAAAACCACCCTAAAAATACCCTAAAAAACACCCCAAAAATACCCCAAAATCAACCCAAAAATACCGCAAAAACACCCAAAAAATACCCCAAAAACCACCCCAAAATCAGCCCCAAAAATACCCAAAAAAATGCCCCAAAATCAGCCCAAAAAATACCCCAAAAATACCCCAAAATCACCTGAAAAAAACCCCAAAAAACACCCCAAAAATACCCCAAAAAACACTCCAGAAACATCCCAAAAATATCCCAAAAATACCCCAAAACCACCCCAAAAATACCCCAAAAACACCCCAAAACCGCCCCCAAAACAGCCCAAAAATACCCCAAAAAACACCCCAAAAGTACCCAAAAAACACCCCAAAAATACCCCAAAACCACCCCAAAAATACCCTCAAACCACCCCAAAAATACCCCAAAAACCACCCCAAAATCAGCCCCAAAAATACCCAAAAAAATGCCCCAAAATCAGCCCAAAAAATACCCCAAAAATACCCCAAAATCACCTGAAAAAAACCCCAAAAAACACCCCAAAAATACCCCCAAAAACACTCCAGAAACATCCCAAAAATATCCCAAAAATACCCCAAAACCACCCCAAAAATACCCCAAAAACACCCCAAAAAACACCCCCAAAACCGCCCCCAAAACAGCCCAAAAATACCCCAAAAAACACCCCAAAAGTACCCAAAAAACACCCCAAAAATACCCCAAAACCACCCCAAAAATACCCTCAAACCACCCCAAAAATACCCCAAAATCACCCTAAAAATACCCCAAAAAATACCCCAAAACCACCCCAAAAATCCCCCAAAACACCCCGAAATTTTGGGTGAATTTTAAGTGGATTTGGGGGAAGTTTGGGGTCAATTTTGGGTCAATTTGGGGTAAATTTTGGGGCAAATTTTAAGGGAACTTGGGGCAATTTGGGGGTAAATTTGGGGTTCATTTCAGGCAATTTTGGGTAAATTTTGGGGTGAATTTAAAGGAAATTTTGGGGTAAATTTTAGGTGGATTTGGGTAAATTTGGGGCAAATTTTAAGGGAATTTTGGGGTAAATTTTAGGTCGATTCGGGTCAATTTTAGGGTAAATTTGGAGTAAATTTCAGGCAATTTTGGGTAAAATTGGGGACAAATTTTAAGGGAATTTGGGGCAATTTTGGGGTAAATTTGGGAACAAATTTAAGGGAATTTGGGGCAATTTTGGGGCAAATTTCAGGCGATTCTGGGTAAATTTGGAGCAAATTTTAAGGGAATTTGGGGCAATTTGGGGGCAAATTTCAGATGATTCTGGGTAAACTTGGGGCAAATTTTAAGTGAGTTTGGGGCAATTTTGGGAGTAAATTTTGGGTTAATTTCAAGTGGATTTGGGGCAAGTTTGGGGTCAATTTTGGGTAAATTTGGAGTAAATTTCAAGCGATTTTGGGTAAATTTGGGGTAAATTTCAAGCGATTTTGGGTAAATTTGGGGGCAAATTCGGGGCAATTTTGGGACAAATTTTCAGGGAATTTCAGGCCAATTTCAGGCGATTTTGGGCCAGTTTTCCCTGGAATTTGGGGCTTGTTTTGCAGGTGGATTACGGGGCGACGGCCGAGGAGCTGGAGGCTCATTTCCACGGCTGCGGCTCCGTCAACCGCGTCACCATCCTCTGCGACAAGTACAGCGGCCACCCCAAGGGGTAAGGGGGGGGACACGCCCCCTTTGGGGGGGGGACACGCCCACTTTGGGCAGGCCACGCCTCCTTTTTTTGGGTTACACCCCCTTTTTTGGGAGATTTCACCCATTTTTTGGGGGGTTACACCCCTTTTTTGGGGGTTTTCACCCAGTTTTGGGGGGTTACACCCGATTTTGGGGGGGTCCTGTCCCTTTAAGAGGGACCACGCCCACTCTTTTGGAAGCCATGCCCACTTTGGGGAGGACCCTAACACTTTTAAAGGAAACCACGCCCACTTTTAAGGAAGCCACGCCCACTTTTAAGGAAGCCACACCCACTTTGAGGAGGATCCTAACACTTTTAAAGGAAGCCACACCCACTTTGAGGAGGATCTCAACACTTTTAAAGGAAGCCACTCCCACTTTGAGGAGGCCCCTCCCAGTTTTTTAGAAGCCACACCCACTTTGGGAAGACCACACCCACTTTAAGGGGGCTCCTCCCTGGTTTTAGGAAGCCACACCCATTTTAAAAGGAAGCCACACCCACTTTTAAGGAGGCCACACCCACTTTAGGGAGGCCCCTCCCATTTTTAAGGAAGCCACACCCACTTTTGCCCAATTTTCCCCCAAATTTGACCATTTTTCCCCAAATTTTGCCCAATTCTCCCCCAAATTTCCCCCCATTTTTTCCCAAATTTTACCCAGTTTTCCCCCCAAATTTTGCTCATTTTTCCCCAAATTTCCACCCCTTTTTTTCCCAAATTTTGCCCGTTTTTTCCCAAATTTTACCCATTTTTCCCTCCAAATTTCCACCCAAATTTCCACCCATTTTCCCCCAAATTTTGTTCATTTTTTCTCCAAATTTCCACCCATTTTTTCCAAAATTTTTCCTGATTTTCCCCCAAATTTCCACTCATTTTTCCCCCAAATTTTGTTCATTTTCCCCCAGATTTTGTTCATTTTCCCTCCAAATTTCCACCCATTTTTTCCCAAATTTTGTCCATTTTTTTTCAAATATCCCCCCAAATTTCCACCCATTTTCCCCCAAATTTTATTCATTTTTCCTCCAAATTTCCACCCATTTTTTTCAAATTTTGCCCAATTTCTCCCCCAAATTTTGCCCAATTTCTCCCCCAAATTTTGCCCATTTCTCCCCCAAATTTTGCCCATTTTTTTTCAAATTTTCCCCCAAATTTCCACCCATTTTTTCCCAAATTTTCCTGATTTCTCCCTCAAATTTTTCCTGATTTCCCCCCAAATTTCCACCCATTTTCTCCCAAATTTTGCCCATTTTTCCTCCAAATTTCCACCCATTTTTTCCCAAATTTTGTCCATTTTTCCCAAATTTTGCCCAATTTTCCCCTAAATTTTACCCAAATTTTGCCCATTTTTCCCCCCAAATTTCCACCCATTTTCCCCCAAATTTTGTTCATTTTTCCTCCAAATTTCCCCCCATTTTTTCCCAAATTTTGCCCAATTTTCCCCCAAATTTCCCCTCATTTTCCCCCCCATTTTTTAACCTCAAATCCCCATTTTTTGCCCTAAAACCCCCATTTTTTCACCCCCATCCCCATTTTCTCACCTCCCCATCCCATTTTTCACACTTCCCAACCCCCCTCTCGCTCCTTTTTGCCTGATTTTGCCCTTTTTTACCCCAAACCAGCTTCGCCTACATCGAGTTCTCGGACAAGGAGTCGGTGAGGACGTCGATGGCCCTCGACGAGTCGCTCTTCAGGGGGAGGCAAATCAAGGTAAAAAACCCCAAAAAACGACCCCAAAACCACCTCAAATCCCTCAGAATTTCCCCAGAATTTTCCCTGGAATTTTCCCAATTTTTTCAGATTTTTCCCAAATTTTTCTGATTTTTTTTCAGATTTTTTTCCCAATTTTTCTGATTTTTTTCAGATTTTTCCCAAATTTTTCTGATTTTTTTCCAGATTTTTTCCCAAATTTTTCTGATTTTTTTTCAGATTTTTTCCTGAATTTTTCTGATTTTTTTCAGATTTTTTCCCGAATTTTTCTGATTTTTTTTTCACATTTTTCCCGAATTTTTCTGATTTTTTTCAGATTTTTCCCAAATTTTTTCAGATTTTTCCCAAATTTTTCTGATTTTTTTCCAGATTTTTTCCCAAATTTTTCTGATTTTTTTCAGATTTTTTTCTGAATTTGTCTCATTTTTTTCCAGATTTTTTCCCGAATTTTTCTGATTTTTTTTCAGATTTTTTCCTGAATTTTTCTGATTTTTTTTCAGATTTTTCCCAAATTTTTCTGATTTTTTTCAGATTTTTTTCTGAATTTGTCTCATTTTTTCCCAGATTTTTTCCCGAATTTTTCTGATTTTTTTTCAGATTTTTTCCCAAATTTTTCTGATTTTTTTCAGATTTTTTCCCGATTTTTCCCTGATTTTTTCCTGATTTTTTTGTGAATTTTCCCTCAATTTCACCCCAAATTTTCCCCAAATTTCCCAAAAAAGGGACTTAAAGTTCTCCAACTTTCTCCCCTTTTTTCCTAATTTTTCTGATTTTTTTTCAGATTTTTTCCCGATTTTTCCCAATTTTTTCCTGATTTTTTCCCATTTTTTTCTGATTTTTTTTCAGATTTTTTCCTGAATTTTTCTGATTTTTTTTCCAGATTTTTTCCCAATTTTTCCCTGATTTTTCGGTGAATTCTCCCTGAATTTCACCCCAAATTTTCCCCAAATTTCCCAAAAACAGGACTCTCCAACTTTCTCCCTTTATTCCTGGTTTTCACCCAAATCTCCTTAATTTTCCCTCAGAATTCCCTCAATTCCCCCCAATTCCCCTCAAATTCCACCATTTTTTAACCAATTTTCCCCTGATTTTGCCCAATTTTCACCAATTTTCACCCAAATCCCCCCAAATTTTTCCAAATCTCCCCTTTTCCCCCTCAAATCCCATCAACTTTCCCTCAGAATTCCCAAATTTTCCCTCAAATTCCCCCCAAATCCCTCCGAAATCCCCTCAAATTCCACCATTTTGTAACCGATTTTCACCCGATTTTCTCCCAAATTTCACCAATTTTCACCCAAATTTTTCCATTTTCCCTCAGAATACCCAAATTTGCATCCAAATTTCTTCAATTTCCACTCTAATTCCCTCCTTTTTCCCTCAGAATTCCCAAATTTCCCCCCAATTCCCCTCAAATTCCGCCATTTTGTAACCAATTTTCACCCAAATTTCACCAATTTTCACACAAATTTCCTCCATTTTCCCTCAAAATTCATTAATTTGCATCCAAATTTCCTCAATTTCCACTCTAATTCCCTCCTTTTTCCCTCAGAATTCCCAAATTTTCCCAATTCCCCCCCAATTCCCTTCAAATTCCGCCATTTTGTAACTGATTTTCACCCTATTTTCACCCAAATTTCACCAATTTTCACCCAAATTTCCTCCATTTTCCCTCAGAATTCCCTGATTTCCACCCAAATTTCCCCATTTTTCACCCAAATCTCCCTAATTTTCCCTCAGAATTCCCAAATTTCCCCTCAAATTCCCTCCAAATCCCTCCGAGATCCCCTCAAATTCCGCCATTTTGTAACTGATTTTCACCCTATTTTCACCCAAATTTCACCAATTTTCACCCAAATTTTTCCATTTTCCCTCAGAATTCCCAAATTTGCATCCAAATTTCCCCATTTTTCACCCAAATTCCCTCCTTTTCCCCTCAGAATTCCCAAATTTCCCCCCCAGTTCTCCTCTAATTCCGCCATTTTGTAACCAATTTTCACCCAATTTTCTCCCAAATTTCACCGATTTTCACCCAAATTTCCTCCATTTTCCCTCAGAATTCCCTGATTTCCACCCAAATTTCCCCATTTTTCACCCAAATCTCCCTAATTTTCCCTCAGAATTCCCAAATTTTCCCTCAAATTCCCTCCAAATCCCCCCCAATTCCCCTCAAATTCCGCCATTTTGTAACCGATTTTTGCCCGATTTTCGCCGAATTTTCACCGTTTTTCACCCAAATCCCCCCAAATTTTTCCAAATCTCCCCTTTTTTCCCTCCAATCCCATCAACTTTCCCTCAGAATTCCCAAATTTCCCCTCAAATTCCCGCCAAATCCCTCCAAAACCCCCTCGAACTCCGCCATTTTGTGACCGATTTTTGCCGAATTTTCACCTTTTTTCGCCCGATTTTCGCCCGAATTCCGCCCAAATTTTCCCCAAACCTCCCTGAATTCCCAAAATTCCCTCTTTTCCGGTTCCAGGTGATCCCGAAGCGCACGAACCGCCCCGGGATCAGCAGCACCGACCGGGGGTTCCCGCGCGGCCGCTTCCGGGGCCGGGGGGGAGGGTTCGGCTCCGCCCGCTCCCGATTCTACAGCGGCTTCCAACGGCCCCGAGGGAGGGGATACAGGTCAGTTTGGGCCAAAATCACACGGTTTTGGGACATTTTGGGGTCTCGGGAGTTTTAGGAATTTTTGGGATTTTTTGGGGATTTTTTGGGGAATTTTTTTGGTGATTTTTCGGAGGGTTTTGGGTGATTTTGTGGTCAAATTTTGGGTAGGTTTTGGGGTGATTTTGGGTGATTTTGGGTCAGATTTGGGTGAATTTGGGGTTTGGGAATTTTTAGGAATTTTTGGGGATTTTTCGGGATTTTTTCAGCATTTTTGGGGATTTTTTTGGGAATTTTTGGGGTGATTTTTCGGAGGGTTTTGGGTGATTTTTCGGTCAAATTTTAGGGGCTTTTGGGGTGATTTCAGGGGATTTGGGGTCAGATTTAGGTGGATTTGGGGGTTGGGGAATTTTTGGGAATTTTTTTTTATTTTTTAGGAATTTTTCGTGATTTTTTTTGGAATTTTTCAGAATTTTTGGGGTGATTTTTCAGAGGGTTTTGGGTGATTTTTTGGTCGAATTTTGGGTGATTTTTGGAGTAAATTCGGGGGGGGGTTGGGTCAGATTTGGGTGGATTTGAGTCAACTTGGGGTCTGGGGAATTTTTGGGAATTTTGGGGGATTTTTTGGGGAATTTTTCAGAATTTTTGGGAATTTTTTTGGTGATTTTTGAGGAGGTTTTGGGTGATTTTGTGGTCAAATTTTGGGTAGGTTTTGGGGGACTTTGGGGTCATTTGGAGGGATTTCGAGTCAGTTTCGGGTGGATTTGGGTGAATTTGGGGATTGGGAATTTTTTGGGAATTTTTGGGAATTTTTTTCAGCATTTTTGGGGATTTTTTTGGAATTTTTGGGGTGATTTTTCGGAGGGTTTTGGGTGATTTTTCGGTCAAATTTTAGGTGGGTTTTGGGGGACTTTGGGGTCATTTGGAGGCATTTCAGGTCAGATTTGGGTGAATTTCAGGGTTTGGGAATTTTTAGCAATTTTTGGGAATTTTTCGTGATTTTTTTTGGAATTTTTGGGATTTTTTTTTGGTGATTTTTCGGAGGGTTTTGGGTGATTTTGTGGTCAAATTTTGGGGGATTTTGGGGTGACTTCAGGGGATTTTGGGGCAGTTTTGGGTGAATTTGGGGGTTGGGGAATTTTGGGGAATTTTTCGGGAATTTTGGGGATTTTGGGGGATTTTTTGGGAATTTTTGAGGTGATTTTTGAGAGGGTTTTCAGTGGTTTTGTGGTCAAATTTCTGGTGATTTTTGGCGGAATTTGGGGGTCATTTGGGGGCATTTTGGGTCAGATTTTAGTGGATTTTGGGGTTTGGGAATTTTTGGGAATTTTTTGGGAATTTTTCAGGATTTTTTTGGAATTTTTGAGGTGATTTTTGAGAGGGTTTTGGGTGATTTTTCGGTCAAATTTCGGGTGATTTTTGAGGATTTTTGGGTCAGTTTTGGGTGGATTTTGGCTCAGATTTGGGTGAATTTGGGGGTTTGGGAATTTTGGGGAATTTTTGGGGAATTTTTGGGGAATTTTTGAGGTGATTTTTCGGAGGGTTTTGAGTGATTTTTTGGTCAAATTTCAGGGGGATTTTGGGGTGATTTTGGGTGATTTTGGGTCAGATTTGGGTGAATTTGGGGGTTGGGGAATTTTGGGGAGTTTTTTGGGATTTTTTCAGGAATTTTTGGGGATTTTTTGGGGAATTTTTCAGATTTTTTTTGGAATTTTTGGGGTGATTTTTGAGAGGGTTTTGGGTGGTTTTGTGGTCAAATTTTGGGTGCTTTTTGGGGGATTTTGGGGTGATTTCACGGGATTTTTGGGTCAGATTTGGGTGGATTTGGGTGAATTTCGGGGTTTGGGAATTTTGGGGAATTTTTCGGGAATTTTTGGGGATTTTTTGGGGAATTTTTCAGATTTTTTTGGAATTTTGGGGGTGATTTTTCGGAGGGTTTCGGGTGATTTTTCGGTCAAATTTCTGGTGATTTTTGGGGTAATTTGGGGGATTTTGGGTCAGATTTGGGTGAATTTGGGGGTTGGGGAATTTTGGGGAGTTTTTTGGGAATTTTTTGGGATTTTTTTTTGAATTTTTGAGGTGATTTTTGAGAGGGTTTCGGGTGATTTTTCGGTCAAATTTTGGGTGATTTTGGTGGTAATTTTGGGGGGGGTTGGGTCAGATTTGGGTGGATTTGGGGTTTTGGGAATTTTTTGGAAATTTTTCGTGATTTTTGGGGGAGTTTTTGGAAATTTTTGGGGTCGAATTCAGGTGGTTTTGGGGTGATTTGGGGTTTGGGTTTTTTGGGGATATTTTGGGGTGATTTTGGGGGTGATTTGGGGGCTTTTGGGGTGTTTTGGGGCGATTTTGGGGTGATTTTGTCCATTTTTGGGGGATTTTGGGGTGATGTTGGATGATTTTGGGTCAAATTTGGGCAATTCGGGGGGGTTTTTTTGGAGGGTGATTTTTTTGTTTTTTGGGGGGTAATTTTGGGTGATTTGGGGGTTTTTTGGGGTGATTTGGGGGTTTTTTTGGGGGGTGATTTTTTTGTTTTTTGGGGGGTAATTTTGGGGTGATTTGGGGGTTTTTTTGGGGGGTGATTTTTTTGGTTTTTGGGGGGTAATTTTGGGTGATTTGGGGGGTTTTTTTGGGGTGATTTTGGGTTTTTTGGGGGATAATTTTGGAATATTTTGGGGGGGCGTTTTTTTTGGGTGATTTTTGGGGTTTCTCGAGGTGATTTTGGGGTTTTTTGGGACGACTGTCATTTTTTGGGTATTTTGGGGCGATTTGGGGTCAAATCCGGGTGATTTGGGGCTTTTTTTTGGGGGGGTGATTTTGGGGGTTTTTTTGGGGGTAATTTTGGATGATTTGGGGGGGGGTTGGGGTGATTTTGGGGGGTTTTTTTGGGGTTTCTTGGGGTGATTTTGTCGGTTTTTGGGGTGATTTGGGGCGATTTTGGGTCAAATCCAGGTGATTTTTGGGGGGTAATTTTGGACGATTTGGGGGGTTTTTTTGGGGGTGATTTGGGGTTTTTTGGGGGGGCCTTTTTTGGGGGGGCAATTTTAGATTATTTTGGGGGGTTTTTGAGGTGATTTTGTCATTTTTTGGGGTGATTTTGGGCGATTTTGACTTTTTTTGGGGGGCAACTTTCTCACTTTTAGGGTCATTTTTTAGTTTCCTGGGGTTGATTTTGCCCATTTTCGGGTCGATTTTGGGGCGTTTTGGGGTCAAACCCCCCCCTAATTTCACTTTTTTTTAATGGTTTTTTTCTCTCTCTCTGTTTCTTTCTCTCTCCCCTCCCCCCCCTTTTCTCTCCCCTCCCCCCACAGGGGTCGATCCCGAGCCACCTCCTGGTACTCCCCGTATTGATCCGCCCCTCCCCCCACCACCCCCCCTCCCCCCCCCGGCCCCTCCCCCACCCGCCCCTCCCCCACCCCCCCTTTAAAAAAAAAAAAAAAAAACCACCCAAAAAAACACGAAAAAAAACCCCCCAAAAATTCCGATTTTTAAAGGGGGGGGGGGAGGGGCGGGAGGAGGGGCCGCCCCTCCCCCCCCCCCTCTCCCATCCCCCCCCAACCCCCCCCCCCCCCCCCAAAATTCCCAAAGTTTGTTTTTCAGGTGGAGCCGGAAAATTTTATATAATTTTGGTTTTTTTTTTTTTTGTTGTTGTTTTTATTTTATTTCGATTTTTTTGGGGGGAAAATTAAACATTTTTTTGGAGGGGGGGGAGGGGAGGGGAGAGGGTGGGGCAGGGGGGGAGGGGTGGAAGGGGGAGGGGAGGGAGGGGGGAGGGGAGGTTTTGGTGAAAGGGGGGGGGTGGGGGAGGGGAATTAAATAAATAAAAGAGAGACCCCTCCCCCAGGGGAGGGGGAGGGGGCCCAAAAAAATGTCGTTTTGGGTTTTTTTTTTTTGTTTATTCCCAAAATTTTTAAATCCTCGAAAATTTATGGAAAAAAAACCCCCGAAATTCCCCAAATTTATCCCCAAAAATCCTCGAAATTTATCAAAAAATTCCCCAAAATTCATCAAAAAATCCTCCAAAATTTATCCCCAAAATTCCCCAAATTTATCCCTAAAATCCCCCAAATTTATCCTCAAAATTCCCCAAATTTATCCCAAAGTTTATCCCCCAAAATCCCCAAATTTAATCCCCAGAATTGATCCAAAATCCCCGAATTTATCCCCAAAATTCTCAAAACTTCGTTCCCAAATTCTGAAAGTTTATCCCCGAAATTTATTCCCCCGAAATCCCCAAAATTTATCCCAAAATTTATCCCGAAATCCCCAAAATTTATCCCCAGAATTTGTTCCAGAATTCCCAAATTTCATCCCAAAATTTATCCCCAGAATTCCCAAAGTTTGTCCCCAAAATTCCCAATTTTTATCCTCAAAAAATGGATCCCAAAACCCCCCAAATTCGCCCCAAAATCCCCCCCAAAAAATCACATTCGGGGACCCCCGAATTTGCCCCAAAATCTCCCAAATTCGCCCCAAAACCCCCCCCAAACGCCCCCGATTTGCTCGAAACGCCCCAAATCCCCCCAAAAATCCCCCGAACCCCCCAAATTTGCCCCAAAACCCCCCAAATTTGCCCAAAACCCCCCAAATTCACCCCAAAAACCCCCCGGGGCCCCCAAACCGGCGGCTCCTTTAAGAGCCCTGAGGGAGGGAGGCAAAAGGGGCGGGGCTTCCCCCGTTCCTCGCTCCCCATTGGCTCAAACCCCTCCGGCCGCCTCCTGATTGGTTCAAACCGCCTCGGGGGCGTGGCCAAACCCGGAAGTGTCGGATTTTACCCCGAATTTCGCCTGAAATCCCCCCAAAAACCTCCCAGATTTTCCCAGAATTCCCCCCAAATTTGCCCCGAACCCCGAAACTCCCGAAATTTGCCCAAAATCCCCCGAATTCACCCCAAAAAACTCCCCGCGGCTCCGTCAACGAGCGGCTGCTTTGAGGGGAGGAGGGGGGCGGGGCTTCCCCTCACACCTCGCTCTCCCATTGGCCGAGAACCCGGAAGTCGCCTCCTGATTGGTTTCTTTTCCGTTTGGGGGGCGGGACCAACCCCCGGGAGTGGCGGAGCCGCCCGGAAGTGTCGGGGCGAACCCGGAAGTGGCCGGGCCAACCCCGGAAGTTGAAGGGGCCGACCCCGGAAGTGTCGCGGTCCAACCCGGAAGTGCCGGGGCCGAACCCCAAATAATGGGGGGAAGGAACGGAGCGGGGGGAGGGGGAGGGGCGGGGAGGGCGGGAGGGAGGGGGAGGGGAGGCAGGGGGAGGGGGGAGGGGCGCGGGGGGGAGGGGCTGAACCTGCAGGTACTCGAGGAGCTGCTCAGAGGGTGAGTGGGGGGGTGGGGGAGGGGCAGGGGGGGTGGGGGAGGGGCTTGAGGGGGGTCCTGGGGGATGGGGGAGGGTGAAGGGGGAGGGGGGAGGGGCGAAAGGGGTGGGGGAGGGGTTGGAGGGGGATTTGAAGGGTGGGGGAGGGGAAAGAGGGGGGTGGGGGCGGGGGGAGCGTCTTGGGGGTGGGGGAGGGGAAAGAGGGGGGAGGGGAGGGGGAAAGGGGTGGGGGAGGGGTTTGAGAAGTGGGGGAGGGGTCCGGGGGTGGTTGGGGGAAATTTGGGGGGGTTTGGAGCAAATTTGGGGCAAAAATTCAGGGATTTTGGGGGGAAATTTGGGGCGAATTTGGGGTAAAAATTTGGGTCAAAATTCTGAGATTTTGGGGGGAAATTCGGGGCAAAATTTCGGGGTTTGGGGGAAAAATTTGAGGTGAAAATTTGGTGTAAGTTTGGGGCAAAATTCAGAGATTTTGGGGGAGATTTTTGGGTGGTTTTGGGGGGAAATTTGGGGGAGATTTTGGGGCGAAAATAGGAGATTTGGGGTAAAAATTTGGACCAGAATTCGGGGATTTTGGGGGGAAATTTTGGTGGAAATTTTAGGGTTTTTGGGGGGAAATTTGGGGCAAAAATTTGGATTATTTTAAAGGAAAATCGGTGTAAAAATTCGGTGTAAATTTGGGGCAAAATTCGGAGATTTTTGGGTGGGTTTGGGGGGTGAATTTGGGGCAAAATCAGGGGATTTTGGGGTGAAATTTCGGTGGAAATTTTAGAGGTCTTGGGGGGAAATTTGCACCAAAAATTTGGATTTTTTGAGGAAATTTGGTGTAAATTTGGGGCAAAATTCGGAGATTTTGGGGGAGATTTTTGGGGGGGAATTTGGGTCGAATTTGGGGCAAAATCCGGGGATTTGGGGGGGAAATTTTGGTGGAAATTTTCGGGGATTTGGGGGGAAATTTGGGGCAAAATTCAGAGATTTGGGGGGTAAATTTGGTGGCGATTTGTGATAAGAATTTTGGGATAATTTGGGGTTTTTTCAGGGGAGGAATTTGGGGCAAAATTCGGGGATTTTGGGGCGAAATTTTGGTGGAAATTTTAGGGGTTTGGGGGAAATTTGGGGTAAAAATTTGGAATTTTTTTGAGGAAATTCAGTGTAAAAATTTGGTGTAATTTTGGGGCGAAATTCAGAGATTTTGGGGGAGGTTTTTGGGTGGGTTTGGGGGGAAGATTTTTGGGTAAAAATTTGGGCCAAAATGGGGGATTTTGGGGGGAAATTTTGGTGGAAATTTTAGGGGTTTTGGGGGGAAATTTGGGGCAAAATTTAGAATTTTGAAGGGAAAATTCGGTGGCGACTTTGAGGGGATTTGGGATGAGAATTTTGGGATAATTTGGGGATTTTTGGGGGGGGGGGAATTTGGGGCAAAATCTGGGGATTTTGGGCAAAAAAAATCCGGGATTTTTTTGGGGGGGGATTTTGGGGAATTTTTTTTTTTTCCCCCGCCCCTCCCCCCACACCCATCGGCCCCTCCCCCACCCCCCTCAGGGCTCAGGGGGGGCCCTCCCGGGACCCCCCCGGCTCCGACGGCTCCGAGTCCGACCCGGAACCGGAACAGGAAGAGGAAGAGGAAGAAGAGGAAGAGGAAGAGGAGGAGGAAGAGGAAGGAGGGGGGGGAGGGGCGGCCAAGGCCACGCCCACCGGTTGGTGCGGGGGGAGGGGCTGAAATTTGGGGAATTAAACGGTGGGGGAGGGACTTAAAGGGGGGGGAGGGGCTGAAAGGGAAGGGGGAGGGGATTAAGTGGTGAGGGGCTTAAGGGAAGGGGAGGGGCTTAAAGGGGAGGGGTTTAGGGTTAAAGGGAGAGGGAGGGGCTTAAATGGGGCGGAGGAGGGGCTTAAATTGGGGAGTAAAAGGGGGGAGGGGCTTAAAGGGAGGGGGAGGGGCTGAAAGGGAAGGGGAGGGGCTTAAGGGGAAGGGGGAGGGGCTTAAGTGGGGTGGGGGAGGGGCTTAAGTGGGAGAGGGAGGGGGCTGGAGTGGGGGAGGGGTCTGCAAGGGAGGGGGAGGGGCTTAAACGAGGGGTTAAAGGGAGGGGGAGGGGCTTAAGCGGAGGGGTTAAAATGAGGGGCGGGGCTTAAATGGGAGGGGGCGGGGCTTAAATGGGAGGGGGAGGGGCTTAAATGGGGCTTGAGGGGAAGGGGAGGGGCTTAGATAGAAGGGGAGGGGTCTAAAAGGGAGGAGGAGGGGCTGTTAAACGGAGGGGGAGGGGCTTAAATGGGGGGGGGAGGGGCTTTAAACCACAGGTGACCTTTGACCTCCCTGTCTCCCCCCTCCCTCCTCCCCCGTTGCAGCCCCTCCCCCTCCCGGCCCCGCCCTGCACGAGCTGGGGGCGGAGCTGCGGGGGTGGGGTGGGGGAGGGGCCCCCAAGTCCCTCCCCCCCCCGGAGTCGAACCTGCCCCGGATGCTGCGACAGGTGGGGGGGGGAGGGGCCAAGGGAGGGGGGGAGGGGCCGGGGGGAGGGGGGAGGGGCTTGAGCCGAGAATCGCCCCCGATTGGCTCCAAATTCCCCCCAAAATTCCTCCAAAATTTGCCCGAAATTCGCCCAAAATTGAGCAAAAATTGACCCCAAAATTGAGCAAAAAACGACCCCAAAATTGACCCAAATTGACCCCAAAATTTACCCCAAATTGAGCCAAAAACGACCCGAAAATCGACCCAAAATTTACTCCGAATTGAGCCAAAATTTACCCCCAATTGAGCAAAAATTGACCCCAAATTGACCCCAAATTGACCCAAAACTGACCCAAATTGACCCCAAATTGACTCAAATTGACCCCAAATTTACCCGAAATTGAACCAAAATTCCCCAAATTTGCCCCCAAATTCCCCAGATTTGCTCCAAATTCCGAAAATTGACGCAAATTTACCCCAAATTCACTCAAAATTTACCCCAAATTGACCCAAAATTTACCCAAAATTGACCCAAAAATTGACCTAAAATTTACCCAAAATTGACCCAAAACTGACGCAAAATTGACCCAAAATTGACCTAAAATTGACCCAAAATTTACCCCGAAATTGACCCAAAATTTACCCCGAAATTGACCCAAAATTGACCCAAAATTGACTCAAAATTGACTCAAGTTGACCCAAAATTTACCCCAAAATTGACCCAAAATTGACTCAAATTGAGCCAAAATTGACCCCAAATTGACCCAAATTGACCCAAATTGACCCAAATTGACCCAAATTGACCCAAAATTGACTCAAATTGCTCAAATTGACCCAAAATTGACCCCAAATTGACCCAAATTGACCCAAAATTGACCGGAATTGACTCAAAATTGACCCAAAATCCACTCAAGTTGACCCCAAATTGACCCCAAATTGACCCCAAGTGACCCCACATTTACTGAAACTCCCCAAATTTTCCCAAACTTCCTTCAAATTTATCCCAAAGTTTATCCCAAATTCCTCCAAAATTCCCCCAAAATTCCCCAAATTTCCCAATTCCCCCCAAAACTCCCTCAAATTCACCAAATGTTCCCCAACTCCCCCAAAATCCCCCCACTTCCCCCCAATTTCCCGAATTCCCCCAAAATTCCCCCAAAATTCCCCCCAAATTCCCCCAAATTCTCCCAAATTCCCAAAATTTTCCCCCAAATTCACCCCAAAATTCCCCCTATTAAACGGCGGGGGTGGGCGTGGCTTTGCTGTTTTGGGGCGTGGCCTCCTCTCGCAGAGGCCACGCCCACTTCCGCCTTTTCCTTTGGCTCCTCCCCCTCAGCGCGAGTGGGGGCGGAGCCTCAGCCGGGCCCAGAGATCCCAGCTGAGCTCCCAGTGAGTCACTGGGGGGGGCTGGGAGGGGGCGGGGCTTAAAGGGAGGGGGCGGGGCTTAAAGGGAGGGGGCGGGGCCACGGAGGGGGTTTTTGGGGGGGATTTGGGGGATTTTTGGGGGATTTTTGGGGGGATTTTGGGGGATTTTTAAAGGGTTTTTTGGGGGGAATTTGGGGGATTTTGGGTCATTTTTGGGGGGAATTTGGGAAATTTTTTAAGGGGTTTTTGGGGGGATTTTGGGGGGATTTTTTTTAGGGGGAATTTGGGGGATTTTGGGTCATTTTTGGGTGGATTTGGGGGGATTTTTTTAGGGGGGATTTGGGGGATTTTGGGTCATTTTTGGGGGAGAATTTGGGGGATTTTTTAAGGGTTTTTGGGTGGATTTTGGGGGATTTTTTAGGGGTGATTTGGGTGATTTTTTGGGGGGAATTTGGGGGATTTTTTAAGGGTTTTTGGGTGGATTTTGGGGGATTTTTTTAGGGGTGATTTGGGTGATTTTGGGTCATTTTTGGGGGGGAATTTGGGTGATTTTTTTAGGGGTAATTTGGGGGATTTTGGGGGGATTTTTTAGGGGGAATTTGGGGGATTTTGGATCATTTTTTGGGGGAAATTTGGGGGATTTTTTAAGGGGTTTTTGGGTGGATTTGGGGGGATTTTTTTAGGGGGAATTTGGGGGATTTTGGGTCATTTTGGGGGGAATTTGGGGGATTTTTTGGGGGGGATTTTGGGTGATTTTTTGAGGGGAATTTGGGTGGTTTTTAAAGGGTTTTGGGGGGGGATTTTGGGGGATTTTTTAGAGGTAATTTGGGGGATTTTGGGGTGGGTTTTTTTAGGGGGAATTTGGGGGATTTTGGGTCAGTTTTTGGGGGGAATTTGGGGGATTTTTTAAGGGTTTTTTGGGTGGATTTGGGGGGATTTTTTTAGGGGGGATTTGGGGTCATTTTTTGGGGGGAATTTGGGGGATTTTTTGGGGGGGATTTTGGGGGATTTTTTTAGGGGGAATTTGGGTGGTTTTTAAAGGGATTTTGGGGGGGAATTTGGGGGCAATTTTGGGGTGATTTTGAGTGAGTTTTTGGGGGGGAATTTGGGGGATTTTGGGTCTTTTTTGGGGGGATTTTGGGGAATTTTTAAAGGGATTTTTGGGTGGATTTGGGGTGTTTTTTAGAGGGTTTTTGGGGGGGATTTTGGGGGATTTTTTAGGGGTAATTTGGGGGATTTGGGGTCATTTTTTTAGGGGTAATTTGGGGGATTTTGGGGGAAATTTCAGTTGATTTTTTAGGGTTTTTGGGGGGATTTTGGGGGATTTTTGAGGGGTAATTTGGGGGATTTTGGGTCATTTTTGGGGGGGAATTTGGGGAATTTTTTAAGGGGTTTTTTGGAGGATTTTGGGTGAATTTTTAAAGGGATTTTTTGGGGGGATTTGGGATGATTTTTGGGGGTAATTTCGGAGGATTTTGGGTGATTTTGGGGGGATTCTTAAAGGGTTTTTTGGGTGGATTTTGGGGGGATTTTTAAGGGATTTTTGGCTGGATTTGGGGCGACTTTTTAGGGGTAATTTGGGGGATTTTGGGGGGAATTTCAGTTGAATTTTTTAGGGATTTTTTGGGCGGATTTTGGGTGGATTTTGGGTGATTTTTTAAGGATAATTCGGTGGATTTTTGAGGGAAATTTTGCTTGATTTTTTAGGGATTTTTGGGGGGATTTTGGGGTGATTTTTTAGGGGTAATTTGGGGAATTTTGGGATGGTTTTTTTAGGGAATTTTGGGTGGATTTTGGGTGATTTTTTTGGGATTTTCGGGTGGGTTTTGGGTGGATTTTCATGGATTTCGGGGCTCTTTCCCTCCTTTTTTTCCCGGGATTTTTTCTCTGGGGGGCGTGTCCCTCTGGGCCACGCCCCCTCAGGCTCCTCCCCCCCTCAGCTTCCTGCCCAATCACGTCTCCTTCGTCGACTCCTACCCCCAAAAGGCCTTTTGTGGCATCTTCTCCCCCGACGGGGCCCTTTTCCTCTCGGCCTGTCAAGGTGGGGGCGTGGCCTGGGCTCCGGGGGGCGTGGCCTACCTCGGGGGGGCGTGGCTTGACCCGTAGTGGGCGTGGTCGTGGGTGGGGGGCGGGGTTTGACTCCTTAAAGGGGCTTTAAAGGGGATTTGGGGGCGTGGTTTGGGCTTGGGGGGCGTGGTTTGGGCTTGGGGGGCGTGGTCTGGCGCGGGAGGGCGTGGTTTGGTCGGTGGTGGGCGTGGCTTTTGGGGGGCGGGGTTTGAACCCGAATTTCCTTGAATTTTACCTCAAATTTCACCTCAAATTTTGTCAAATTTGAGCCCAAATTTGACCCTGAATTTCCTCAATTTTCACCTCAAATTTGGCCCCAAATTTCCTCAATTTTCACCCCAAATTTCCTCAAATTTCACCTCAAATTTGACCCCAAATTTCCTCAATTTTCACCCCAAATTTCCTCAAGTTTCACCTCAAATTTCCCCTCAAATATCCTCAAATTTCACCTCAAATTTCACCTGAAATTTCCTCAAATTTCTTTCCAAATTTCCTCAAATTTGACCCCGAATCCCCTCGAATTTCACCCCAAAATTCCCCCAAATTTTCCCCCAAATTTTCTCCAATTTCACTTCAAATGTCCTCAAATTTTACCCCAAAATTTCTCCTCAAATTTCCCCCCAAATTTCCTCAAATTTCATCTCAAATTTCACCTCAAATTTTGCCCCCAAATTCCCCCAAATTTCCCCTAAATTTCCCCTCAAATATCCTCAAATTTCACCTCTAATTTCACCTCAAATTTCCTCAAATTTCACCTCAATTTTGATCCCAAATCTCTTCGAATTTCACCCCAAAATTCCCCCCAAATTTTCCCCAAAATTTTCTCAAATTTCACCTCAAATTTCACCCCAAATTTTCTCAATTTTCACCCCAAATTTCCTCAAATTTCATCTCAAATTTCACCTCAAGTTTCACCCCAAAATTCCCCCAATTTTCCCCAAATTTCCCCCCAATTTTCCCCAAATTTCCTCAAATTTCCCCTCAAGTTTCGCCCCAAAATTCCCCCGAATTTTCCCCAAATTTTCTCAAATTTCCCCCCAAATTTCCTCAAATTTCACCTCAAATTTCACCCCAAAATTCCCCCCAAATTTCCTCAAATTTCATCTTAAAATTCCCCTCAAATTTCCTCAAATTTTTCCCCAAAATTCCCCCAAATTTCTTCAAATTTCACCTCAAATTTCCTCAAATTTCCCCCAAATTTCCCCAAAATCCCCCCAAACCCACTCAAACTCCCCCTGAATCCCCCCCCCACTTAGCCCCTCCCCCTCTGGCTCTGACCACGCCCCCTTTCCCCCCAGACCACACCCTCCGCCTGTACGAGGTGGGCGGGGCCGGGCTGCGGGTCCTCCGGGCCACCAGGGGGCGCCACGTGGGGTGGAGCGTCCTGGACGTCGCCTTCACCCCTGACTCCGCCCACTTCCTCTACTGCTCCTGGTCCAGCTACGGTGGGCGGGGCCTCGGCCGGAAATGGGGCGGGGCCTCGGCAGAAAAGGGGCGGGGCCTGTGGGGGGTTTGGAGGGATTTTAAAGGGATTTTTGGGGGGATTTTGGGGGATTTTGGGGGATTTTTTGGGGGATTTTTGGGGGATTTTGGGGGGGGAATTTGGGAGATTTTGGGGGATTTTTGAGGGATTTTGGGAGTATTTTGGGGGGATTTTTGGGGGGATTTTGGGGGGGATTTTAAAGGGATTTTTGGGGGATTTTTGGGGGGATTTTAAAGGGATTTTTGGGGGGATTTTTGGGGGATTTTTGGGGGGGAATTTGGGAGATTTTGGGAGATTTTTGAGGGATTTTGGGAGTATTTTGGGGGGATTTTGGGGGGGATTTTGGGGGGGATTTTAAAGGGATTTTTGGGGGATTTTTGGGGGGATTTTAAAGGGATTTTTGGGGGGATTTTTGGGGGATTTTTGGGGGGGAATTTGGGAGATTTTGGGGGATTTTTGAGGGATTTTGGGAGTATTTTGGGGGGATTTTTGGGGGGATTTTGGGGGGGATTTTAAAGGGATTTTTGGGGGATTTTTGGGGGGATTTTAAAGGGATTTTTGGGGGGATTTTTGGGGGATTTTTGGGGGGGAATTTGGGAGATTTTGGGGGATTTTTGAGGGATTTTGGGAGTATTTTGGGGGGATTTTTGGGGGATTTTTGGGGGGGATTTTAAAGGGATTTTTGGGGGATTTTTGGGGGGATTTTAAAGGGATTTTTGGGGGGATTTTTGGGGAGGAAATTGGGAGATTTTGGGGGGATTTTAAAGGGATTTTTGGGGGGATTGTAAAGGGATTTTTGGGGGATTTCTGGGGGGATTTTAAAGGGATTTTTGGGGGGATTTTAAAGGGATTTTGGGGGGATTTTTTGGGGGGATTTTAAAGGGAATTTTGGGGGATTTTTTGGGGGGATTTTGGAGGGATTTTTGGGGGGATTTTTGGGGGGAATTTTGGGTGATTTTTTAGGGTTTTTTTGGGGAGGAAATTGGGAGATTTTGGGGGGATGTTAAAGGGATTTTTGGGGGGATTTTGGGGGGATTTTAATCGGAATTTTGGGGGATTTTTTGGGCGGATTTTTGGGGGGATTTTGGGGGATTTTAAAGGGATTGTTGGGGGGGATTTTGGGGGGATTTTAAAGGGATTTTGGGGGGGATTTTAAAGGGATTTTTTTGGGATTTTTGGAGGGAATTTTGGGGGATTTTTGGGGGGATTTTTGGGAGATTTTAAAGGGATTTTTGGGGGGATTTTTGGGGGGAAATTGGGAGATTTTGGCGGGATTTTAAAGGGATTTTGGGGGGTTTTGGGGGGAATTTGGAGGGAATTTTGGGTGATTTTTTAGGGGGTTTTTGGGGTGGAATTTGGGAGATTTTGGGGGGATTTTGGGGGGAAACTTGGGGGGATTTTGGGGGAAAATTTGAGAGATTTTGGGGGGGATTTTAAAGGGATTTTGGGGGGATTGTGGGGGGATTTTTTAGGGATTTTTTGGGGGGAATTTGGGGATTTTGGGGGGATTTTTGGATGATTTTTTTTTAGCTGTTTTCAGGTGGGTTTGGGGGATTTTTTTAGGGGGGATTTTGGGGGGATTTTTAAAGGATTTGGGGGCAAATTTTGGGGGAATTTTTTCGGGATTTCAGGGGGGAAATTTTGAGGGAATTTTGGGGGATTTTGGGGAGAATTTGGGATGATTTTTTTAGAGAATTTTGGGCGATTTTATTGGGATTTTTTAGGGATTTTTCGGGGCAAATTTGGGCGATTTTGGGAAAGGGGGCGTGGCTTCGTGAAAGGGGCGTGTCCTTTTGGGGAAAGGGGCGTGTCCTGACGAAGCCACGCCCCCTTTCCCCAGTGCACGTGGTCGACGTCCACGGCGACGGCGACGCCCACACGGCCCTGGACTTCCGGTGAGGGGGGCGTGGCCTGAGCGCTGGGGGCGGGGCTTGGGCATCGGGAGGCGTGGCTCGCATTCTAGTGGGCGTGGCCAATGAATTGTGGGCGTGGTTAACAGATTTGTGGGCGTGGCTAATGGATAACGGGTGCGGTCGACGGGTGGTGGGCGTGGTCAGTGAGTTGTGGGCGTGGCCAATATATAGTGGGTGTGGCTAATGATGGGTGGGCGTGGTTAATGAGCACTGGGCGTGGCTAGTGAATGGAGTGTGTGGTTAATGAATGGTGGGCGTGGCCAATGAATGTAGGGCGTGGCTAATGAACTGTGGGCGTGGCCAATGAATGGAGGGCGTGGCTAATGCTCCGTGGGCGTGGCTGTGGGAACGGTGGGCGTGGCTGAAAGGGCGCCCCCCGCAGGCCGGAGGAGAAGCGCTTCGCCGTGTTCTCATTGGCCGTCGGGCCGGACGGGCGGGACGTGGTGGGCGGGGCCAACGACGGCTGCGTCTACGTCTACGACCGGGAGGCCCAGAGGAGGGTCCTGAGGGTGAGTGGGGGCCAGTACGGACCAGTACGGACCAGTATGGACCAGTATAGACCAGTATGGAGCAGTAGGGAACAGCATGGACCACTATGGACCAATATGGACCAGTAGGGAACAGTAGGGACCAGTAGGGACCAGTATGGACCAGTAGGGACCAGTAGGGACCAGTAGGGACCAGTAGGGACCAGTATAAACCAGTATGGACCAGTAGGGACCAGTAGGGAACAGTATGGACCAGTATAAACCAGTATGGACCAGTAGGGACCAGTATGGACCAGTATGGACCAGTATAAACCAGTATGGAGCAGTATGGACCAGTATGGACCAGTAGGGACCAGTATGGAGCAGTATGGACCAGTATGGACCAGTAGGGAATAGTATGGACAAGTATGGAACAGTATAGACCAGTATGGACCAGTATAAACCAGTATGGAGCAGTAAGGAACAGTATGGACCAGTATGGACCAGTACGGACCAGTATGGACCAATATGGACCAGTAGGGACCAGTATAGACAGTATGGACCAGTATAAACCAGTATGGAGCAGTATGGACCAGTATGGACCAGTATAGACCAGTATGGAGCAGTAGGGACCAGTAGGGACCAGTAGGGACCAGTAGGGACCAGTATGGACCAGGGTAGCCCAATCCCCTTCCCAGTCCCTCCCAGTATAAACCAGTGACCCTCAAATCCCCTCCCAGTCCCTCCCAATCCCCTCCCAGTCCCTCCCAGTCCCTTCCCAGTCCCTCCCAGTATAACCCAATCCCCTCCCAGTCCCCCCCAATCCCCTCCCAGTCCCCTCCCAGTCCCCTCCCAGTCCCTCCCAGTCCCCCCCAGTGACTCCCAGTCCCCCCAGTTCCCGGCGCACGAGGACGACGTCAACGCGGTGGCTCTGGGGGACCCCTCGGGGCAGCTCCTGCTCTCGGGGGGGGACGACGGACTGGTCCGGGCCTGGGACCGGCGCTGCCTCCAACTGGGACCAACTGGGGTGCTGGCGGGGCACCGGGACGGGGTGACCTTCCTGTGCCCCCGGGTGAGCGACTGGGGGGCACTGGGAGGGACTGGGAGGGGATTGGGAGGGGATTGGGGGGGGACTGGGAGGGACTGGGAGGGGATTGGGAGGGGATGGGGGGGACTGGGAGGGACTGGGAGGGACTGGGAGGGGATTGGGAGGGGATTGGGGGGGGACTGGGAGGGACTGGGAGGGACTGGGAGGGACTGGGAGGGACTGGGAGGGGATTGGGAGGGGATGGGGGGGACTGGGAGGGACTGGGAGGGACTGGGAGGGGATTGGGAGGGACTGGGAGGGACTGGGAGGGACTGGGAGGGGGTCTGAGGTCAACTGGGGTTAACTGGGATCAATTGAGGTCAACTGGGATCAACTGGGTTCAACTGAGGTCAACTGGGAGGGGTCTCTGGTCAACTGGGATAGACTGGGATCAACTGGGCTGAACTGGGATCAACTGGAAATGGCTCTGGGGTCAACGGGGTTGAACTGGGATGAACTGGGGTGAACTGGGATGAACTGGGAAGGGGTCTGGGGTCAACTGGAGTCAACTGGGGTCAACTGGGATCAACTGGGATCAACTGGAATTGGCTCTGGGGTCAACGGGGTTCAACTGGGATGAACTGGGATGAACTGGGAAGTGGTCTGGGGTCAACTGGGATGAACTGGGATCAACTAGGAGGGGTCTGTGGTCAACTGGAATCAACTGGGATCAACTGGGAATGGCTCTGTGGTCAACGCGGTTGAACTGGGATGGACTGGGATGAACTGGGATGAACTGGGATGAACTGGGAAGGGGTCTGGGGTCAACTGGGGTCAACTGGGAAGGGTCTGTGGTCAACTGGGATCAACTGGGATGAACTGGAATGGACTGGGGTGAACTGGGAAGGGGTCTGGGGTCAACTGGAGTCAACTGGGGTCAACTGGGAAGAGTCTTTGGTCAACTGGGATCAACTGGGATGAACTGGAATTGGCTCTAAATTCAACTGGGCTGAACTGGGCTGGACTGGGATGAACTGGGATGAACTGGGAAGGGGTCTGGGGTCAACTGGGGTCAACTGGGGTCAACTGGGAAGGGTCTTTGGTCAACTGGGATCAACTGGGATGAACTGGAATGGACTGGGGTGAACTGGGAAGGGGTCTGGGGTCAACTGGGGTCAACTGGGGTCAACTGGGAAGGGTCTTTGGTCAACTGGGATCAACTGGGCTGAACTGGAATTGGCTCTAAATTCAACTGGGCTGGACTGGGTTGGACTGGGAAGGGGTTTGGGGTCAACTGGTGCGAACTGGGACGAACTGGTGCATACTGGGGGCAGGGGGACGGGCGCTACGTGGTGTCCAACTCCAAGGACCAGTCGGCCAAGCTGTGGGACCTGCGGCGCCCGGCGGGGCCGGGGGGGGGTGGCGGCGGCGAGGAGGGCGGTGGCTCGGCAGAGCTGGGACTACCGGTGGCAGAGAGCGCCGGCCCAGGGTAACTGGGGGCACTGGGAGGGACTGGGGGGGACTGGGAGGGGATTGGGAGGGACTGGGAGGGACTGGGAGGGGACTGGGAGGGGATTGGGGGGGGACTGGGAGGGACTGGGAGGGACTGGGAGGGACTGGGAGGGGATTGGGGGGGACTGGGAGGGGATTGGGAGGGACTGGGAGGGGACTGGGAGGGACTGGGAGGGACTGGGAGGGGATTGGGAGGGACTGGGAGGGGATTGGGAGGGATTGGGAGGGACTGGGAGGGGATTGGGAGGGACTGGGAGGGACTGGGAGGGACTGGGAGGGGATTGGGAGGGACTGGGAGGGGACTGGGAGGGGATTGGGGGGGACTGGGAGGGACTGGGAGGGGATTGGGAGGGACTGGTTTTGGGTCTGAGGTTACTGGTTCATACTGGGAGTTACTGGGAGTTACTGGTTTGGGGTCTGGGAGTCACTGGGGGTCACTGGGAGTTACTGGGAGGGACTGGGAGTTACTGGGAGTTACTGGTTTGGGGTCTGGGGGTTACTGGTTTATACTGGGATGGACAGGGATGGAGTTTGGGGGTCACTGGTTTATACTGGGAGGGACTGGGAGTTACTGGGAGGGGTCTGGGGGTCACTGGGAGTTACTGGTTTATACTGGGAGTTACTGGTTTGGGGTCTGGGGTCACTGGGGGTCACTGGGAGTTACTGGGAGTTACTGGTTTGGTCTCTGGGCGTGTCCCCAGTGGGCGTGTCCCCAGTGGGCGTGTCTCTCCCCCCCCCCAGCCCGCAAGGCCACGCCCCTCCCCGGCGACGCCTCCCTGGTGACCTTCCGGGGTCACGTGGTTCTCCACACCCTCCTGCGCTGCCGCCTCGGCCCCGCCCCCGGCCACGCCCTCGCCGCCGGCAGCGCCGAGGGGGCGGTGCTTGGTGAGCCCGGGGGGCGGGGCTTACCGGGGAGGGGGCGGGGCTTACCGGGGAGGGGGCGGGGCTTAATGGGAAGAAGTTCTAAAGGGG
>NW_026138373.1:0-24837 GCF_025592945.1 Manacus candei
GGGAGGGGGGGGGCCCCTCCCCTTGATGTACGTGTTGATTGGAAAGTTGGGGGGTGTTTGGGTGTTTTTTGGGAAACTCTAAGAAGGGGGCAGCCTTCAGTCTTTGGTTTACAAGACCAACGTTTTTTATAAACTATTAGAGTAGTTAGAGGTTGAGTATCTTATTTTCTAGGAGGCTGGTGATAGGAAATAAGATGAGAATGATTGTGAAGTACGTAGTTGAGGCAAGTTGTCCGATGATAATAAATGGATGTTCGACTGGTTGGCTACCGATTCATGTAAGGATTAAAAGATTTGTTACTAGGATTCAGAATAAAAGTTGGGAGAGAGGTCGGAAGGTTATAGTTCGCTGTTTTGATATGTGGAGGAATGGGGCTAGAAATAGGATTAAGACGGAGGCGGCTAGGGCTAGAACTCCCCCTAATTTGTTTGGGATTGACCGTAGGATAGCATATGCAAATAGGAAGTACCACTCAGGTTTGATGTGGGGAGGTGTTACTAGTGGGTTTGCGGGTGTAAAATTCTCTGGATCTCCTAGGAGGTTAGGTGAGAATATGGCAAGTGTTATCAGGGGAATGAGGAGGAACAAAAGGCCTAGAATATCCTTTATCGAGAAATAGGGGTGGAATGGGATTTTGTCACAGTCTGAATAAATACCTAGGGGGTTGTTTGAGCCTGTTTCATGTAAGAAAGTTAAGTGGATGAGGGTGAGGCCTGCAATTAGGAATGGGAGGAGGAAGTGGAGGGCAAAGAACCGGGTAAGTGTGGGGTTGTCGACTGAGAATCCTCCTCAAGCTCATTCTACAAGTGTTTGGCCAATGTAAGGAATTGCTGAGAATAGGTTAGTAATTACTGTAGCGCCTCAGAATGATATTTGGCCTCATGGGAGGACGTATCCTACGAAGGCAGTTGCCATTAGAGTTAAAAGGAGAATAACTCCTGTGTTTCAGGTTTCTTTATATAGGTAGGAACCATAGTAGAAGCCTCGTCCGATGTGCAGGTAAATGCATATGAAGAAAAAGGAAGCGCCGTTTGCATGAAGGTTTCGAATTAATCAGCCGAATTGAACATTTCGGCATGTGTGGGCGACGGATGTAAATGCCAGGGTGATATCTGCTGTATAATGTATTGCTAGTAGGAGGCCAGTGGTGATTTGGATTGTTAGACAGATGCCAAGAAGTGATCCAAAGTTCCATCAGGCGGAAATGTTTGGCGGTGTTGGGAGGTCAATTAAAGAATTATTAACTATTTTTAGAAGGGGGTGATGTTTTCGTAAGTTAGGGGCCATTAACTCTTAGTTCTGTGTGAATAAGATTATAATAAGGATAGATAAAGCGAAGGATCCTAGATAGGTTTTGATTAGTCCGGAGTGTAGGGTGGTTGAGATTTTGGATATTTTGAGTTGAAGGGTTGCTAGCCCTTCTGGGCCTATTTTTTTATATCAAGATAGATCGATTAAATGGAATGCAATGTTCTGGCCGTTGTTTAGGAGCTTAGTGGGCTGAGGCGGTGTATAAGGGGGTTAAAATATCCTAGAGTGCTGGAGAAGTTTGTAGTGGTATTTTGTTTAGGGGTAGAGAAGGCGTGTGTGAGTTTTGATAATTCTAATGCCAGAATAATGCCTAATGTTGTAACAATGATAGCAGTAGTTTTTGTGATTAGCGGTATGGTTATAGGAGGGGTTTTTGCAGGGGAGATATAGGAGGTAATTAGTAGGCCAGCTATGATACTTCCTAAGGCAAGACGAGTAATTGGGTTTGTGACTGCTGGGTCGTTTTCATTAATAGGAGTAATGGAGGGAATTCGGGTGTAGTCAGTTTGTACTAGTAGGGCTATACGTAGGCTGTAAGTTGCGGTGAAAGCTGTAGCTATAAGGGTTAGTAGAAGTGCTCAGGTGTTTAGGTAGGAGGTGTTAAGGCTTTCAATAATGAGATCTTTTGAGTAAAACCCTGCTAAAAATGGTGTTCCTATGAGAGCTAAATTTCCAATTGTTAGGCACGAAGTAGTTGTAGGAAGTAGTTTCTGTAATCCTCCTATTTTTCGAATGTCTTGTTCGCCGTTAAGGCTGTGAATGACAGACCCAGAGCAGAGGAAGAGTATGGCTTTAAAGAATGCGTGTGTGGAGATGTGTAGGAAGGCTAGTTGGGGTAGATTTAGGCCAATAGTGACTATTATTAGTCCTAGTTGGCTGGATGTGGAAAAGGCAATAATTTTTTTGATGTCGTTCTGGGTAAGAGCGCATGTAGCGGCAAATAGGGTGGATAGGGCACCTATACAAAGGCATATAGTTAGGGCAATTTGGTTGTTACATAATATGTGGTGAGTGCGAATAAGTAAGAAGATTCCGGCAACTACTATTGTGCTGGAATGGAGTAGGGCGGATACCGGGGTTGGTCCTTCTATAGCTGCAGGGAGTCATGGGTGTAGGCCAAATTGGGCGGATTTACCTGTGGCAGCTAGGATGAGTCCTAAGAGAGGGAGAAGGGGTATTTGGTCTGGGGAGGACTGCTGTTGGATCTCTCAGGTGTTTATTGAGGATGCCAGTCATGCTATGCAGAGGATTAGTCCAATATCCCCAATACGGTTGTAAAGTACGGCTTGAAGTGCGGCGGTGTTGGCTTCTGCTCGGCCATGTCATCATCCAATCAGGAGGAAGGACATAATTCCAACTCCCTCTCAGCCGATAAATAGGAGGAATATATTATTAGCGACGATTAAGGTGAGTATTGCAATGAGAAAGACTAGAAGGTAAAGAGAAAATTTTGTGGTGTGGGGCTCTGAGGCCATATATCATGTTGTAAATTGAAGAATGGATCATGTTACGAATAGTGCAATAGGAAAAAATGTTAAGGAGTATTGGTCTATTTTAAGGCTAAAGGGGATTTTGAAGTTTGCAATAAATTTTCATTCTCAATAGAAAGTGGTATTTTCTATATTCAGGTAGATGGAGAGGATTATGGGAACTAAACTAATTATAAAGGAAGTTTTAACAGTGTGCATGATGGTTGTTGGAGAGTTTAGAAAGTTTTTGGATAGGAGGGGGAGTAAGATAGGCATAGAGAGGGTAGCCAGGGTCAAAAATATAGAAGTGTTGAGGATTAATGGGTAGTCCATTACTTTTACTTGGACTTGCACCAAGATGAATGGCTCCTAAGACCAGTGGATTGCTACTATCCTTTAAAAGTAAGGGGGCTGAGGTCTTAGGCTCAGATGCAAGAGTTAGCAGTTCTTGCTGGTTAAACCTCCCCTCGGCAGGCAAGAAGAGTTTAACTTCTATTTTTAGGATCACAGTCTAATGTTTGGTTTAAAACTATGCTTGCATGTGGGAATTCCTGAGATTAGCTCTGGCTTTAGGATGAGGAGGAGGGAGGGTAGGATATGAAGTGTTATAAGGAGATGTTCTCGTGTATTTGAATTTTGGATGGTTGTAATATAGGTTGGAGTTGGGCCTCGTTGGGTTATAAGGAGCATGTAGAGGGTGTAGGCTGCAGTTAGTAGGGTTGCGGTTCCAGTTAGGATAATGGTAAAGGTGGATCAGTTGAAGAGTGCAATTATGATAGTTAATTCAGCTATTAGGTTAGTAGTAGGGGGAAGGGCTATGTTTGTTAAGTTGGCTAGGAGTCATCAGAGTCCTGTAAGAGGTAAAAGGGGTTGTAGGCCTCGTGTTAGAAGGAGAGTACGACTATGTATACGTTCATAGTTTGTATTAGCTAGGCAAAATAGCATGGAAGAGGTGAGACCATGTGAGATTATTAGGATTATGGCCCCTGAAAAGGATCAGTGGGTTTGGATTATTGTTGCGGCAATGACTAGACCTATGTGACTTACTGAGGAATAGGCGATTAATGACTTGAGGTCGATTTGGCGTAGGCAGATGGAGCTTGTCATTAGTGCCCCCTCATAAGGCTAGGGTTAAAAATGGGTAGTAGAGGTAGTCTAATAGGGAGTTTGTAATTATTGAGATACGCATAATGCCATATCCTCCAAGTTTGAGGAGGAGCGCAGCTAGGAGTATAGATCCTGCGATTGGCGCCTCTACGTGAGCCTTTGGGAGTCATAAGTGTAAACCGTAAAGGGGAGCTTTTATATGAAAGCAAGCAACAGGGCTAGACTTGATATGAGGCCTGTTCAGGAGTTTGAAAGAGGTGAGTGTGAAAGTTTTATTATAGTCACGTGTATAGTTCCTGTTTGAGTGTGAAGATAGAGAATTACTACCAGTAGGGGGAGAGAGCTAATTAGTGTATAAAATAAGAGGTAGATTCCAGCGCTTAGACGTTCTGGTTGGCTACCTCATCGTGTGATTAGGATTAGGGTGGGGATTAGGGTAGCTTCGAATGCGATATAAAATAGTATCAGATCTAAGGCTGAGAAGGCTAAGATAATGAATGGTTGGGTGAGGATTATGGTTATGGTAAAAATATATTTTCGTGTAGGAGGTTCTTGTTGAAGGTGATTTTGGCTTGCTAGAATTATAAGAGGTAGAAGTCAACAAGATAGAACTAATAAGGGGGATGAAATTTGGTCGGTTCCAAGTCATGATGATAGGTTTTTGCTAGGATAATAGGTTGAAGGAAGTCATTGTAAGCTAACGGTTGCAATTAAGAGGCTGTGCGAGGTGACATTGAGTCATAGAAATTTTGGAGGAGATAAGAGGGTTATGGGGAGTAATATGATTGTGGGAAGAATAATTTTTAACATTGTAGAAGGTTTAGATTGTGTAAATGGTCTGATCCATGAGTTCGGGTGGAAGCTACTAGGATTGCTAGGCCAGTGCCTGCTTCACAGGCTGAGAACGCTAACATAAGGATGGGTATTAAGGTGGGGGATGTTGTCTGAGTTTGAATAGGTCACATAGAGAGGGCAATATATATTGATAGTATTATACTCTCTAAGCATAGTAGGGCAGAAATTAGGTGTATTCGGTGAAAGGCTAGTCCTAAACTGCTTAGGGTGAAGGCAGAGTAGAAGCTTAGATGCAGAAAGGTCATTGAGAAAGTCACGGGGTAGGACTGTGGTTTGTTGAGCCGAAATCAACTGTCTTTGCTAGACTAACTTTCTGAAGTTACTCTGCTCATTCCAAGCCCCCTTGAATTCATTCATAGATTAGCCCTAATGCGAGTAGGAGAATGACTGCGGAGGTTCATGCTAGGGTAGTGAGAGGGGAGAGGAGTTGAGTAGCTCATGGGAGGGGCAGTAGGAGGGCAATTTCTAGGTCAAATAAGAGGAATAAGATTGCGACAAGGAAGAATCGGATTGAAAATGGGAGGCGGGCAGAGCCCAGTGGGTCAAAGCCACACTCGTATGGGGACAATTTTTCTGAATCTGGATTTATTTGGGCTAATCAGAGGTTTAGTGAAGTTAGGATGATACACAGTGATATGGAAATTGTGAATATAAAGAGGATTATGTTAATTGCCTTTCTCTGGGTTTGATCCAGATTTTAGAGATTGGAAGTCAATTGTAATTAATATACTAGAAGGGCAAGATCCTCATCAATAGATTGTTATGTAGAGGAACAGTCAGATAATGTCAACAAAATGTCAGTATCAGGCCGCTGCTTCAAAGCCAAAGTGGTGGTTGGATGTGAAATGGAATTTTACGAGGCGGAGGAGGCAAATCAAGAGGAAGGAGGATCCAATGATTACGTGGAGGCCATGGAATCCTGTGGCAACGAAAAAGGTAGACCCATAGACTCCGTCGGCAATTGAGAATGGGGCTTCATAATATTCTATTGCTTGAAGTGCTGTAAAGTAGAATCCTAATAGTACGGTTATAAGTAGAGCTTGGGTAGCTTGGTTTCGATTACCCTCTGTGATGCTGTGATGTGCTCATGTAACAGTGACTCCTGAAGCTAGGAGGATAGCAGTATTTAGTAGGGGAACTTCTATTGGGTTTAGAGGTTTGATCCCCATAGGGGGTCATTGCCCTCCGAGTTCTGGGGTGGGAACTAAGCTGGAGTGGAAGAATGCTCAGAAGAATCCTAGGAAGAAGAATGCTTCGGATGTAATAAATAGAATTATCCCGTAACGTAAGCCCTTTTGGACTGTGGGGGTATGGTGGCCTTGGAATGTGCTTTCTCGTACGATGTCACGTCATCATTGGAGTATCACTAGAACTATAGAGAGTAGGCCTAGGAGCAAGAGTTGGATAGAGCTGTGGTGAAATCATATGGCTAGTCCAGAGGTGGTGAGGAGGGCGGCCGCTGCTCCAAAAATGGGTCAAGGGCTTGGGTCTACTATGTGAAATGAGTGGGGCTTGGTGTGTCATTAAGGGTTAAATGTTTTCTTGTAAGTAAAGGCTTAGAAGAAGTACAAAGACATATGCTTGGATTATTGCTACGGCTACTTCTAGAATTGTTAAGAGGAGTAGAATAGTTATAGTTAGAAGAGACACGGTGGGCATGATGGGAAGGAGGACGGTAGTGGCTGTTGAAATGAGTTGGATGAGTAGGTGCCCAGCTGTGAGGTTGGCTGTGAGGCGAACTCCTAAGGCCAGAGGACGAATGAGAAGGCTTGTTGTTTCAATTATGATGAGAGCAGGAATTAGAGGTGTTGGGGTGCCTTCTGGTAGAAGGTGTCCAAGAGAAGCTGAGGGTTGGTTTCGTAGGCCTGTTAGCAGGGTGGCAAGTCATAGAGGGAAGGCGAGGGCTAGGTTTATTGATAGTTGGGTGGTAGGTGTGAATGTGTAAGGTAGGAGGCCTAATAGGTTAATAGCTAGAAGTATAATTATGAGTGATGATAAGATTGGGGCTCATTTATGGCCTTTTTTGTTTAATGGGGTTATTAGTTGTTTTGTGATTAAGTGGAGGAATCAGAGCTGAAGAGTTGAGAGACGATTTGTAATTCATCGATTGCCAGGAGAAGGAAGTAATAGGGTTGGAAATAGCAGTGAGATGAGGATAAGAGGGATTCCGAGGAGGGTTGGGCTTATGAATTGATCAAAGAAGCTTAGGTTCATGGTCAGTTTCAGGAGTGGGGTTTTGTAGTGAGTAGTGTTTTGTTGGAGGGAGGGTTGGTTGGGATAAATAGTAGGAGTTTGGGCTGCAGGATAAGAGAAAAAGTGAGTCACGAAGTAAGTATAATAAAAAGTCAAGGTGCGGGGTTTAGTTGGGGCATGTCATTAAGGAGGATGAATAATCCTCTTTCTCTCTAGCTTAAAAGGCTAGTGCTGGTTCATAGCTTCTTAATGATTAGGATGTTAGAAGTGAAGATCAGTTTTCGAAGTGTGTTAGAGGGGCTGATTCTACTACAATAGGTATGAAGCTGTGGTTGGCTCCGCAGATTTCTGAGCACTGACCATAGAAGATTCCAGGGCGGGTTGTGATAAAGGAAGTTTGGTTTAGTCGTCCTGGAATTGCATCGGTTTTTACACCAAGGCTAGGAACAGCTCAGGAGTGGAGAACGTCATCAGCTGTAACAATAATTCGAATTGGGGATTCTATTGGAATGACGATGCGGTTATCAACTTCTAGGAGGCGGAAATGGCCGAGTGGTAGATCTGTAGTTGGTAGTATGTAAGAGTCAAAAGATAAGTCTTTAAAGTCTGTGTACTCATAGGATCAGTATCATTGGTGGCCAATGGCTTTGAGGGTGAGGTCAGGCTCATCGATTTCGTCTATTATATAGAGGATTTGAAGGGATGGGAGGGCTAACATGATTAGGACAATGGCGGGTAGGATTGTTCAGACAAGTTCTACTTCTTGTGCGTCGACGGTATTAGAGGATAGTTTTTCTATAAGTATAAGAGCTAGTAAATATAGGACTAGGCTACAGATGGCTAGAGCGACTATTAGGGCGTGGTCGTGAAATTCAATAAGTTCTTCTATAATAGGGGATGAAGCGTCTTGAAAACCAAATTGAGAGTGGTTGGCCATGGAGTTGGAATGGGATGTACTGGGTTTTCACCTGTTATTTAGTCTTGACAAGGCTATGTAATGATTTTACTAACAACCCATAAGAAAGAAGCATGAGTGGTTTGATGCGGTTGGCTTGAAACCAGCTTATGAGGGTTCGATTCCTTCCTTTCTTGTACTTGGACAAAGGCTGGTTCTTCGAAGGTATGGTAGGGAGGAGGGCAGCCGTGAATTCATTCGATGTTTGTAGAGGTAAGTTCTGGTTGTACTACTTTCCGTTTGGATGCGAAGGCTTCTCAGATAATGAACATTAGTATAATTACAGCTACTATGGAGATGAGGGAGCCAATGGAGGATAGGGTATTTCATAGGGTATAAGCATCTGGGTAATCTGAGTATCGTCGTGGTATACCAGCTAGGCCTAGGAAATGTTGTGGGAAAAATGTTAGGTTGACTCCAAAGAATATTACTCCAAAGTGGGCCTTAGCTCATGTGGAGTGAAGGGTGTAGCCGGTGAACAGTGGGAATCAATGTGTGAAGCCAGCTAGAATGGCGAATACTGCCCCCATAGATAGTACATAGTGGAAGTGTGCAACTACGTAGTAGGTGTCGTGCAGGGCGATGTCTAGGGAGGAGTTGGCAAGGACGATGCCTGTCAGTCCACCAATGGTGAAGAGGAAGATAAAGCCTAGGGCTCATAGTATGGGTGGGTCTCATTTGATTGTTCCACCATGTAGGGTTGCTAATCAGCTGAAGACTTTGATGCCAGTGGGGATTGCAATGATTATAGTGGCGGATGTGAAGTAAGCTCGGGTGTCTACGTCCATACCAACTGTAAATATGTGGTGAGCTCATACGATAAAGCCTAGGAAGCCAATGGATAGTATGGCTCAGACTATGCCTATGTAGCCAAAGGGTTCTTTTTTACCGGCGTAATAGGCTACAACATGGGAAATAATTCCGAATCCTGGCAGGATAAGGATGTAGACCTCTGGGTGGCCAAAAAATCAGAATAAGTGTTGATATAAAATTGGGTCTCCGCCTCCTGCGGGGTCAAAGAATGTGGTGTTTAGGTTTCGATCTGTTAGAAGCATTGTAATGCCAGCAGCGAGGACTGGTAGGGAGAGGAGGAGTAGGACTGCAGTAATTAGGACAGATCAGACGAATAGAGGTGTCTGGTATTGTGAGAGAGCAGGTGGTTTTATATTGATTGCTGTGGTAATAAAGTTGATTGCTCCAAGGATGGATGAGACACCTGCCAGGTGAAGGGAGAAGATAGCAAGGTCTACTGATGCACCAGCGTGGGCTAGATTTCCTGCTAAGGGTGGGTATACTGTTCATCCTGTTCCGACTCCGGCTTCTACTGTGGAAGATGCTAGGAGAAGTAGGAAGGATGGGGGAAGTAATCAGAAGCTCATGTTATTTATTCGTGGAAATGCTATGTCGGGGGCACCAATTATTAGAGGTACTAATCAGTTGCCAAATCCTCCGATTATAATAGGCATTACTATAAAGAAAATCATAACGAAGGCATGTGCGGTGACGATTACATTGTAAATTTGGTCATCGCCTAGAAGGGTGCCTGGCTGCCCTAGTTCTGCTCGAATGAGGAGACTAAGGGCTGTGCCGATTATGCCAGCCCATGCACCAAAAATAAGGTAAAGTGTGCCGATATCTTTGTGGTTAGTGGAGAATAGTCAACGGTTGATGAAAGTCATAGGTAAGATGGCTGAGTGTAGAAGCGTTAGGCTGTAGTCCTTTTTACAGAGGTTTAATTCCTCTTCTTATCGATTCTGTAGTGAAGTTCATGTTGAGTTGCAAGCTCATTGATGTGCATTAAACATGCGCCGGGATCTAGTAGGCAGAAGCCTGTTGGTTAGGGCATTTAGCTGTTAACTAAAATTTTATGGGATCAAAGCCCATCTGTCTAGGGGGAGGTTCTAGCTTAATTAAAGCATCTGAGTTGCATTCAGGAGATGCAGGTTAGTGTCCTGTGTACCTTAACAGAAACTAAGAGGGATTAGCCCTTGTTTAAGGCTTTGAAGGCCTTCGGTTTAAATAACCTAAGTTTCTAGGGGATTGCGAGTACTATGGGAGATAGTGGCAGGAGCATAATTGATAGGGAGGTAAAGGTTGTGGTTATGGTGTTAGTTGGTTTGTTAGTTTGTCACTGTTTTATGTAGTTGGTGAAGTTTGGGGGTAGTGTGATGGTTGCACAGTAGGCCAGTCGTAGGTAGAAGAAAAGTCCAAGTAAGGAGAGTAGGCTAATAGCTGTGGCTAGTACTGTTAGTTCTTGTTTTGTGAGTTCTTGAATAATTAATCACTTGGGTAGGAATCCTGTTAGGGGAGGAAGACCTGCGAGGGAGAGGAGGGTGAGCATAAGGATTGTGGTGAGTGATGGGATTTTGGTTCATGTGGATATAACAGTGGATAGTTTTAGGGTATTGGTTGTGTTAAGGATGAGGAAGATGGCAGAAGTTGTTACGGTGTAGAGATAGAACGTAATTAAAGTTAGATTGGGGTTGTAGTTGAGAATAATGGTTATTCATCCTAGGTGTGCGATAGATGAGAAAGCTAAAATTTTGCGAGTTTGGGTTTGGTTAAGTCCTATTCAGCCACCTAGGGCAGCGGAAGCAATAGCTATTGAAGATAGGAGAGTTGGGTTGAGTGAAGAGGATGTTAAGTAGAATAGTGTGGTTGGTGGAAATTTTATGACTGTGGCTAGTAGGAGGCATGTTGTCATAGTTGAGCCTTGAAGAACTTCTGGAAATCAGAAATGAAATGGGACTAAGCCTAATTTAATTGAGATTGCAATAGTTAGTAGTATGCATGATATGGGGTGGGTTAGTTGGGTGATGTCTCATTGGCCAGAGAATCATGCATTGGTCATGCTGGAGAATAGAAGTAGCGTAGATGCGGCTGCTTGGGTTAGAAAGTATTTAGTAGAGGCTTCAATGGCTCGTGGATGGTGGCTTTTAGAGATTAATGGGAGAATAGCTAAAGTGTTAATTTCTAAGCCGATTCATGCTATTATTCAGTGGTTACTTGAAATTGTGATTGAGGTACCTAAGAGCAGGCTTATTGTGGAGATTAGTTTAGCTTGGGGATTCATTAGTAAGGGAAGGAGTTAAACCATCATTTTCGGGGTATGGGCCCGATAGCTTAATTAGCTGACCTTACTAGAAAATAATATAGAGGGAGTATAGAGGATTTTGATTCCTTTAGCGTAGGTTCGATTCCTACTTTTCTAAAATTAGGAAATGAGAGGGCTGGTATACCTCTATATTTACTTTATCATAGTAACCCTTTTGGATTCAGGCACATTTCCTTGAGTGTCTTAGGTAGGGAGGTAGGCCTGCATAGGAGATAGGGAGGCTGGTATGCCATAGGCATAAGGCTAATGTTAGGGGTAAGAAGTTTTTTCAGAGCAAATGTATGAGTTGATCATATCGGAATCGAGGATAAGAGGCGCGGACTCATAAGAATCCTGCGGAAAGGAGGAGGGTTTTTGTAGCTAGAGTAGGGGGAATGAGTTCCTGAGGGAGATTAAGTGAGCTAGGGTTTAGGAATAGAATGGTTGTGAGTGCGTTTATTAGTATAATGTTAGCATATTCGGCGAGAAAAAATAAGGCGAATGGTCCTGCGGCATATTCTACGTTGAACCCTGAGACTAGTTCAGATTCTCCTTCTGTCAGGTCAAATGGAGCACGGTTTGTTTCGGCAAGAGTGGAGATATATCATATTATTGCTAGGGGTCAGGAGGAGAAAATGAGGTAGAGAGGCTCTTGAGTTGTAGCCAGGGTATTGAGGGTGTAGTTACCACTAAGGATAATTACGGATAGGAGAATAATGGCCAGGGTAACTTCATAGGAGATAGTCTGTGCGACTGCTCGGAGGGCACCGATTAAGGCATATTTTGAGTTGGAGGCTCATCCTGATCATAGAATTGAATAGACTGCCAGGCTAGATAGGGCTAGAAGGAAGAGTATGCCAAGGTTTAGGTCGGTAAGGGGAAAGGGTAGGGGAAGTGGTGTTCAGATTGTAATTGCTAGGAGAAGGGCTAATATAGGGGTAGATATAAATAGATAGGGGGATGAAGTTGATGGACGGATAGGTTCTTTGATAAATAGCTTCACTCCATCTGCTATAGGTTGTAAGAGACCGAATGGTCCTACAATATTAGGGCCTTTTCGGGCTTGCATGTAACTTAGAATCTTACGTTCAACTAGGGTAAGAAATGCTACGGCGATGAGGATGGAGAGAGCATAGGATATTGATATGATAAGGTAAGTGAGGGTTAAGTGAATTGTCATGTGATTTGTGTCGGAGCTAGGGAGAGGATTTGAACCTCTGGGTAAAGGGCTTAAGCCTTCTGCATTTGCCAAGCTCTGCCACGCTAGCGGTCCTTTTCTAGGAGGGAGTTGTGGTGAAGCTCTTAGTAATTTAGTTGGGTTCATTACTGGGTGCGAAGGCGTGCTTGTGGTATAGGCCTTACTTCTTCGGTCCTTTCGTACTAGAAGGAGTTATAACATAGATAGAAACCGACCTGGATTACTCCGGTCTGAACTCAGATCACGTAGGACTGTTAATCGTTGAACAAACGAACCCTTAGTAGCGGTTGCACCACTAGGATGTCCTGATCCAACATCGAGGTCGTAAACCTCCTTGTCGATGTGGGCTCTTGAAGGAGATTGCGCTGTTATCCCTGGGGTAGCTAGGTTCATTACTCAATTATATTGGGTCTGGTTGCTATTAGCACGTTGATGGGTAGTTCTTGGTTAAGATGGATTATCTGGTATTTGGAGGTTGAGTTTGTCTCCAAGGTCGCCCCAACCAAAAAATGCACACCAGCAAAATCCCGGGGAGTGGGTCCTATAGGTGGGTATTGTTAATGGGAGTGGTAGCAGATTTTAAAGTTCCACAGGGTCTTCTTGTCTTATGGGGATATTCCTGCTTTTGCACAGGGAGATCAATTTCACTGATTATCTGTAGGAGACAGCTAAGACCTCGTTAAGCCATTCATACAAGTCCCGATTTATGGGACAATTGATTGCGCTACCTTTGCACGGTTAGGATACCGCGGCCGTTGAACGTATTGTCACTGGGCAGGCTTCACCTTTAATACTTGGTTTGCTAAAGGCTATGTTTTTGGTAAACAGTCGGGCCTTGGATTTGCCTAGTTCCTTTTACAGATTTTAATCGTCCTTGGGGGCGCTCCATAGGTGGGTTAACAGAGTTTTGGGTATAAGGTCTTGTTAAGGTTAGAAAATATCCTGTGGACTGTTAATAATGTTGTAATGTAAGCTTGCGCCATAGAGGGGATCCCTAGTTACTTATTTTAGCATAAATTCTCTTATTTAATATAAGTTGGCCTATTGGGGAAGAGGGAGTCATAAGGGAGTTTGGATTTTTTGGGAGAGGAGCTTTGACGCATTCTTTAATGGTGGCTGCTTGAAGGCCCACAGTTAAGTAATAAATGAATTTATCCGCTAGGGGAGAGTGTACTCTTTTTTAAAGGAGCTGTACCTCCTTTAAATAGCCCTTAATTCGCTTCATGTGGGTTGAGTGTAGTCCTGGGAGGTGAATTAAGAGGGAACTAAGATTCATTTCATAGGCAACCAGCTATCACCCAGCTCGATTGGCTTTTCACCTCTACTAACGAGTCTTCCCACTCTTTTGCAACAGAGACGGGTTTGCTCAGTAGATAGCTGCTCGTGAGTAGCTCGCTTGGGTTTCGGGGGGGCAAGCTTAAATTGGCGTTTTGCTTGGGTAGTTTCTCGCTAAATCATGATGCAAAAGGTACAAGGGCTGGTCTTTGCTGTTTATTGCTTGGGTTGTCATTACTATTTCATCCTTCCCTTACGGTACATGATCTCTATTGCGTCTTGAGTCTACCTTTCTATCGCCTATACTAGGTTGAGTATGAGAATGTTTTGATTTAATAGGTGGTATTAACTTGGTTTATATGTAATTTGGTAGAAGAGCTAGAGTTAGGCTTCAAGGCGATCTGATATGGGGCAGATATCTTTCAGGTGTAAGCTGAATGCTTTAGTTATAGCTACGCCTTGGTAGACTAAGTGCACCTTCCGGTACACTTACCTTGTTACGACTTGCCTCATCTCTAGCTTAGGGGTTTATTATAAATAGAATTAATTATAGCTTGTGAGGAGGGTGACGGGCGGTATGTACGTGCTCCAGAGCCAGCTTAAAGGAGGCATTATTATCCTGCTTTACTGCTAAATCCACCTTTTAGGGGTGATTTCACACTCCTTGTCGTGAGGTATTCTATGTTAGAAAATGTAGCCCATTTCTACCATCTCATGAGCTATACCTTGACCTGTCTTATTAGTGGGATGTTGCTGTTGTGCCCACTGTTAAACCCTCAGTTTAGGGGTGGGCTGACGACGGCGGTATATAGGCTGATTTGGCAAGGGATGGTTGGGTGTATCGTGGGTTATCGGTTATAGAACAGGCTCCTCTAGGTGGGTTTGGAGCACCGCCAAGTCCTTAGAGTTTTAAGCGTTTGTGCTCGTAGTTCTCAGGCGGATGCTTAAGTGGTGAAAGCATCAGGATTTAGGGCCAGGCATAGTGGGGTATCTAATCCCAGTTTGTGTCCTGGCTTTCGTGGAGTTTTGTTGATCATGAAGCTAAGATCATTTCTATGGGAGTGTTAGATGTATCTTGTGCTTATAACAGCTTGGTTACATTTCAGTCTTAGTTGTAGTGATAGTGGAAAACCACTCTTTACGCCGTATAAAGTTAATTTGGGTTTCTTGTGTGACCGCGGTGGCTGGCACAAGATTTACCAACCCTAGTAGGTTGCTTTAACTAAGTCAAGTTTACACTTATTGCTTAATATTGATTACTGCTGAAAACCCGTGGGGGCGTGGCTAGGCAAGGCGTTTTGGGCTACAATTGGAGTGGTGTGCCTGATGCCTGCTCCTGCTGTCTTTTTAAGGTGCTGAGGGCATTTTCACTGGGATGCGGATACTTGCATGTATATATTTGGCAAGAACTAACTGTAAGGTTAGGACTAAGTCTTTTTTGTCCTTGGGTATGTGCAATAGCCGTCTTAACATCTTCAGTGTTATGCTTTATTGTAAGCTACAAGGACTAGGACTGTTTTAGGCATAGTGATTATTATTGGGGCTTGTTTTAGTTGTAGTGATGGTTGACATTGATTTAGGGTCTGTTTAGTGGTTGGGGAAGTAGTTCAATTGGATAACAAAAATGTGTTGTTGAGGGGCTTTGAGGGGTAGAAAGGGGTGGATTTGTTAAGGTCTTATGTTCTTGTAGTTGAAATTACAACGATGGTTTTTCAGGCCAAAGGTCTTGGATAGAGGCCAAGCAGGAATTGTTATGACATACTTTATACTATTTTTAAGTGTTAGCTTTATTTTAGGGGGATTAGCAGTTGCTTCTAATCCTTCCCCATATTATGCAGTAGTGGGGTTAGTGTTGGCGTCTATTGTGGGGTGTGGATGGTTAATGAGTTTGGGGGTGTCTTTTGTATCATTAGTGCTATTTCTGGTATATTTAGGTGGGATGTTGGTGGTTTTTGTGTATTCGGTCTCATTGGCAGCAGATCCATTTCCTGAAACTTGAGGGGACTGGCGGGTTGTTGGGTATGGTGTTGGGTTAGTTTTAGTGCTGGGGGGTGGGGTATTTATTGTAGGGCTGTCTGAGTTAGAGTGGTTGGGGATGAACACGGTGGATAGTGGGGGTGTTTTATCTGTTCGGTTGGATTTTGAGGGAGCGGCCATGTTTTATTCTTGGGGGGTTGGTCAATTTTTAATTGCGGGTTGGGGTCTGTTGTTGACGTTGTTTGTCGTACTAGAACTTGTACGAGGGTTGTCTCGGGGGGCGATTCGGGCGATTTAAGGTGGTGTGGTTCAGAGAATAGTTTAATGAAAATGCCAGCTTTGGGAGTTGGTGATAAAGGTTTGATTCCTTTTTTTCTGAAGGGTTGGAAAAAAGTTTGGGGTTGATTGTTAAAGGCCCATGTGGGCGGATGTTAATTAGAGTAGCAGGGGTGATTAATTGGGGGGGGGGGGGGGGGTGAGAGGAAATGATGGGGTGAATTAAAGTGTAAACAAACAAACAAACAAGCAATTAACAAATGAATGATAAAGGGAAATGATGGGGTGAATTAAAGTGTAAACAAGCAAACAAACAAGCAATTAACAAATGAATGATAAAGGGAAATGATGGGGTGAATTAAAGTGTAAACAAACAAACAAACAAGCAATTAACAAATGAATGATAAAGGGAAATGATGGGGTGAATTAAAGTGTAAACAAACAAACAAACAAGCAATTAACAAATGAATGATAAAGGGAAATGATGGGGTGAATTAAAGTGTAAACAAACAAACAAACAAGCAATTAACAAATGAATGATAAAGGGAAATGATGGGGTGAATTAAAGTGTAAACAAACAAACAAACAAGCAATTAACAAATGAATGATAAAGGGAAATGATGGGGTGAATTAAAGTGTAAACAAACAAACAAACAAGCAATTAACAAATGAATGATAAAGGGAAATGATGGGGTGAATTAAAGTGTAAACAAACAAACAAACAAGCAATTAACAAATGAATGATAAAGGGAAATGATGGGGTGAATTAAAGTGTAAACAAACAAACAAACAAGCAATTAACAAATGAATGATAAAGGGAAATGATGGGGTGAATTAAAGTGTAAACAAACAAACAAACAAGCAATTAACAAATGAATGATAAAGGGAAATGATGGGGTGAATTAAAGTGTATTAAAAAAATTTAACAAATTGATGATACAAATGTTTTAATTGGAAAATTAGGGGAATGGAAAGTTTATAAAATTTGAAATTTTTGTTAAAAGTTTAAAAAACAAAAATTATTGATGATTAGAGGGAAAGTCCCTAGATCATTGCAAAAAATGGCAAATTTTTTGCAATTTTTTGCAATTTTTTGTGAAATTGACGACAAAAATCATGTCTGGCGTGCATTAATTAAACTGCAACTTGATGAGAGACGTAATGGAAAAACCAAGCCAACAGCACGTGACGGTGCATCAGTACATCAATTATGAGACCGAATAGCACACTTGGAAACCATATCATTAATTTTTCACGCGAGAAAGTGAGAAAACGCTCGCCGACCATAAGGGGTACATGTCAACCATATATGGGAGCCCCCTGGCGGAGCACTCTGAAGGGCTTATTGAGATCTACCCAAAAAAAAAAAAACCAAAAGTTTAGAAAAGGGAAAATGCCGCGATCACGAGGTCCAAATTGGCCAAGCATCCCCAACCATTAGTAACGGAGCGCAAGTTTAGGAAAATTAAGCAAGTTATGGCCCTGACCGAGGAACCAGAGGCGACAAGAGCAAGTTATGAGAGTGGGTTATTGGTGGAAAGGGAAAGAATACACCTGAAGCTGGACATGATAAACATTACTAACGCCGGGTTGCTGGTTTCTCGTGAGGAGTACGATTAATAAATAACCCAGCACTTCTTGGTTGGTACATAGAGCAAGGTTAAGTGGTGAGTGGTCCATGGACCATGGGTTTTAGGTCCTGTGACGTTCCTCGTGTTGAGGGGGATTTTATGCGAAAACTGGCAGTTTTAGGTTTTAGTTCGGTTAGCGGTGTTATTCCTAGAACATGACATGTTATGTTCTTGTGTGGGAATGTGCCTAGGTCTGTTGATGACGAGTTTTGGATTGTATGGGAGATAGTATGGAATATTTGGATGGATTTGCAATAATGTTATGTCAGATTCTCCTACATGCATGATATGTCTAATGTGGTGGAGAATGCTATGCAAAGTAGTACATACCGTAGGGTATGGGGGGGAGGGGGGGGCCCCTCCCCTTGATGTACGTGTGATTGGAAAGTTGGGGGGTGTTTGGGTGTTTTTTGGGAAACTCTAAGAAGGGGGCAGCCTTCAGTCTTTGGTTTACAAGACCAACGTTTTTTATAAACTATTAGAGTAGTTAGAGGTTGAGGTATCTTATTTTCTAGGAGGCTGGTGATAGGAAATAAGATGAGAATGATTGTGAAGTACGTAGTTGAGGCAAGTTGTCCGATGATAATAAATGGATGTTCGACTGGTTGGCTACCGATTCATGTAAGGATTAAAAGATTTGTTACTAGGATTCAGAATAAAAGTTGGGAGAGAGGTCGGAAGGTTATAGTTCGCTGTTTTGATATGTGGAGGAATGGGGCTAGAAATAGGATTAAGACGGAGGCGGCTAGGGCTAGAACTCCCCCCTAATTTGTTTGGGATTGACCGTAGGATAGCATATGCAAATAGGAAGTACCACTCAGGTTTGATGTGGGGAGGTTGTTACTAGTGGGTTTGCGGGTGTAAAATTCTCTGGATCTCCTAGGAGGTTAGGTGAGAATATGGCAAGTGTTATCAGGGGAATGAGGAGGAACAAAAAGGCCTAGAATATCCTTTATCGAGAAATAGGGGTGGAATGGGATTTTGTCACAGTCTGAATAAATACCTAGGGGGTTGTTTGAGCCTGTTTCATGTAAGAAAGTTAAGTGGATGAGGGTGAGGCCTTGCAATTAGGAATGGGAGGAGGAAGTGGAGGGCAAAGAACCGGGTAAGTGTGGGGTTGTCGACTGAGAATCCTCCTCAAGCTCATTCTACAAGTGTTTGGCCAATGTAAGGAATTGCTGAGAATAGGTTAGTAATTACTGTAGCGCCTCAGAATGATATTTGGCCTCATGGGAGGACGTATCCCTACGAAGGCAGTTGCCATTAGAGTTAAAAGGAGAATAACTCCTGTGTTTCAGGTTTCCTTTATATAGGTAGGAACCATAGTAGAAGCCTCGTCCGATGTGCAGGTAAATGCATATGAAGAAAAAGGAAGCGCCGTTTGCATGAAGGTTTCGAATTAATCAGCCGAATTGAACATTTCGGCATGTGTGGGCGACGGATGTAAATGCCAGGGTGATATCTGCTGTATAATGTATTGCTAGTAGGAGGCCAGTGGTGATTTGGATTGTTAGACAGATGCCAAGAAGTGATCCAAAGTTCCATCAGGCGGAAATGTTTGGCGGTGTTGGGAGGTCAATTAAAGAATTATTAACTATTTTTAGAAGGGGGTGATGTTTTCGTAAGTTAGGGGCCATTAACTCTTAGTTCTGTGTGAATAAGATTATAATAAGGATAGATAAAGCGAAGGATCCTAGATAGGTTTTGATTAGTCCGGAGTGTAGGGTGGTTGAGATTTTGGATATTTTGAGTTGAAGGGTTGCTAGCCCTTCTGGGCCTATTTTTTTATATCAAGATAGATCGATTAAATGGAATGCAATGTTCTGGCCGTTGTTTAGGAGCTTAGTGGGGCTGAGGCGGTGTATAAGGGGGTTAAAATATCCTAGAGTGCTGGAGAAGTTTGTAGTGGTATTTTGTTTAGGGGTAGAGAAGGCGTGTGTGAGTTTTGATAATTCTAATGCCAGAATAATGCCTAATGTTGTAACAATGATAGCAGTAGTTTTTGTGTATTAGCGGTATGGTTATAGGAGGGGTTTTTGCAGGGGAGATATAGGAGGTAATTAGTAGGCCAGCTATGATACTTCCTAAGGCAAGACGAGTAATTGGGTTTGTGACTGCTGGGTCGTTTTCATTAATAGGAGTAATGGAGGGAATTCGGGTGTAGTCAGTTTGTACTAGTAGGGCTATACGTAGGCTGTAAGTTGCGGTGAAAGCTCTGTAGCTATAAGGGTTAGTAGAAGTGCTCAGGTGTTTAGGTAGGAGGTGTTAAGGCTTTCAATAATGAGATCTTTTGAGTAAAACCCTGCTAAAAATGGTGTTCCTATGAGAGCTAAATTTCCAATTGTTAGGCACGAAGTAGTTGTAGGAAGTAGTTTCTGTAATCCTCCTATTTTTCGAATGTCTTGTTCGCCCGTTAAGGCTGTGAATGACAGACCCAGAGCAGAGGAAGAGTATGGCTTTAAAGAATGCGTGTGTGGAGATGTGTAGGAAGGCTAGTTGGGGTAGATTTAGGCCAATAGTGACTATTATTAGTCCTAGTTGGCTGGATGTGGAAAAGGGCAATAATTTTTTTTGATGTCGTTCTGGGTAAGAGCGCATGTAGCGGCAAATAGGGTGGATAGGGCACCTATACAAAGGCATATAGTTAGGGCAATTTGGTTGTTACATAATATGTGGTGAGTGCGAATAAGTAAGAAGATTCCGGCAACTACTATTGTGCTGGAATGGAGTAGGGCGGATACCGGGGTTGGTCCTTCTATAGCTGCAGGGAGTCATGGGTGTAGGCCAAATTGGGCGGATTTACCTGTGGCAGCTAGGATGAGTCCTAAGAGAGGGAGAAGGGGTATTTGGTCTGGGGAGGACTGCTGTTGGATCTCTCAGGTGTTTATTGAGGATGCCAGTCATGCTATGCAGAGGATTAGTCCAATATCCCCAATACGGTTGTAAAGTACGGCTTGAAGTGCGGCGGTGTTGGCTTCTGCTCGGCCATGTCATCATCCAATCAGGAGGAAGGACATAATTCAACTCCCTCTCAGCCGATAAATAGGAGGAATATATTATTAGCGACGATTAAGGTGAGTATTGCAATGAGAAAGACTAGAAGGTAAAGAGAAAATTTTGTGGTGTGGGGCTCTGAGGCCATATATCATGTTGTAAATTGAAGAATGGATCATGTTACGAATAGTGCAATAGGAAAAAATGTTAAGGAGTATTGGTCTATTTTAAGGCTAAAGGGGATTTTGAAGTTTGCAATAAATTTTCATTCTCAATAGAAAGTGGTATTTTCTATATTCAGGTAGATGGAGAGGATTATGGGAACTAAAACTAATTATAAAGGAAGTTTTAACAGTGTGCATGATGGTTGTTGGAGAGTTTAGAAAGTTTTTGGATAGGAGGGGGAGTAAGATAGGCATAGAGAGGGTAGCCAGGGTCAAAAATATAGAAGTGTTGAGGATTAATGGGTAGTCCATTACTTTTACTTGGACTTGCACCAAGATGAATGGCTCCTAAGACCAGTGGATTGCTACTATCCTTTAAAAGTAAGGGGGCTGAGGTCTTAGGCTCAGATGCAAGAGTTAGCAGTTCTTGCTGGTTAAACCTCCCCTCGGCAGGCAAGAAGAGTTTAACTTCTATTTTTAGGATCACAGTCTAATGTTTGGTTTTAAAACTATGCTTGCATGTGGGAATTCCTGAGATTAGCTCTGGCTTTAGGATGAGGAGGAGGGAGGGTAGGATATGAAGTGTTATAAGGAGATGTTCTCGTGTATTTGAATTTTGGATGGTTGTAATATAGGTTGGAGTTGGGCCTCGTTGGGTTATAAGGAGCATGTAGAGGGTGTAGGCTGCAGTTAGTAGGGTTGCGGTTCCAGTTAGGATAATGGTCAAAGGTGGATCAGTTGAAGAGTGCAATTATGATAGTTAATTCAGCTATTAGGTTAGTAGTAGGGGGAAGGGCTATGTTTGTTAAGTTGGCTAGGAGTCATCAGAGTCCTGTAAGAGGTAAAAGGGGGTTGTAGGCCTCGTGTTAGAAGGAGAGTACGACTATGTATACGTTCATAGTTTGTATTAGCTAGGCAAAAATAGCATGGAAGAGGTGAGACCATGTGAGATTATTAGGATTATGGCCCCTGAAAAGGATCAGTGGGTTTTGGATTATTGTTGCGGCAATGACTAGACCTATGTGACTTACTGAGGAATAGGCGATTAATGACTTGAGGTCGATTTGGCGTAGGCAGATGGAGCTTGTCATTAGTGCCCCTCATAAGGCTAGGGTTAAAAATGGGTAGTAGAGGTAGTCTAATAGGGAGTTTGTAATTATTGAGATACGCATAATGCCATATCCTCCAAGTTTGAGGAGGAGCGCAGCTAGGAGTATAGATCCTGCGATTGGCGCCTCTACGTGAGCCTTTGGGAGTCATAAGTGTAAACCGTAAAGGGGAGCTTTTACTATGAAAGCAAGCAACAGGGCTAGACTTGATATGAGGCCCTGTTCAGGAGTTTGAAAGAGGTGAGTGTGAAAGTTTTATTATAGTCACGTGTATAGTTCCTGTTTGAGTGTGAAGATAGAGAATTACTACCAGTAGGGGGAGAGAGCTAATTAGTGTATAAAATAAGAGGTAGATTCCAGCGCTTAGACGTTCTGGTTGGCTACCTCATCGTGTGATTAGGATTAGGGTGGGGATTAGGGTAGCTTCGAATGCGATATAAAATAGTATCAGATCTAAGGCTGAGAAGGCTAAGATAATGAATGGTTGGGTGAGGATTATGGTTATGGTAAAAATATATTTTCGTGTAGGAGGTTCTTGTTGAAGGTGATTTTGGCTTGCTAGAATTATAAGAGGTAGAAGTCAACAAGATAGAACTAATAAGGGGGATGAAATTTGGTCGGTTCCAAGTCATGATGATAGGTTTTTGCTAGGATAATAGGTTGAAGGAAGTCATTGTAAGCTAACGGTTGCAATTAAGAGGCTGTGCGAGGTGACATTGAGTCATAGAAATTTTGGAGGAGATAAGAGGGTTATGGGGAGTAATATGATTGTGGGAAGAATAATTTTTAACATTGTAGAAGGTTTAGATTGTGTAAATGGTCTGATCCATGAGTTCGGGTGGAAGCTACTAGGATTGCTAGGCCAGTGCCTGCTTCACAGGCTGAGAACGCTAACATAAGGATGGGTATTAAGGTGGGGGATGTTGTCTGAGTTTGAATAGGTCACATAGAGAGGGCAATATATATTGATAGTATTATACTCTCTAAGCATAGTAGGGCAGAAATTAGGTGTATTCGGTGAAAGGCTAGTCCTAAACTGCTTAGGGTGAAGGCAGAGTAGAAGCTTAGATGCAGAAAGGTCATTGAGAAAGTCACGGGGTAGGACTGTGGTTTGTTGAGCCGAAATCAACTGTCTTTGCTAGACTAACTTTCTGAAGTTACTCTGCTCATTCCAAGCCCCCTTGAATTCATTCATAGATTAGCCCTAATGCGAGTAGGAGAATGACTGCGGAGGTTCATGCTAGGGTAGTGAGAGGGGAGAGGAGTTGAGTAGCTCATGGGAGGGGCAGTAGGAGGGCAATTTCTAGGTCAAATAAGAGGAATAAGATTGCGACAAGGAAGAATCGGATTGAAAATGGGAGGCGGGCAGAGCCCAGTGGGTCAAAGCCACACTCGTATGGGGACAATTTTTCTGAATCTGGATTTATTTGGGCTAATCAGAGGTTTAGTGAAGTTAGGATGATACACAGTGATATGGAAATTGTGAATATAAAGAGGATTATGTTAATTGCCTTTCTCTGGGTTTGATCCAGATTTTAGAGATTGGAAGTCAATTGTAATTAATATACTAGAAGGGCAAGATCCTCATCAATAGATTGTTATGTAGAGGAACAGTCAGATAATGTCAACAAAATGTCAGTATCAGGCCGCTGCTTCAAAGCCAAAGTGGTGGTTGGATGTGAAATGGAATTTTACGAGGCGGAGGAGGCAAATCAAGAGGAAGGAGGATCCAATGATTACGTGGAGGCCATGGAATCCTGTGGCAACGAAAAAGAGGTAGACCCATAGACTCCGTCGGCAATTGAGAATGGGGCTTCATAATATTCTATTGCTTGAAGTGCTGTAAAGTAGAATCCTAATAGTACGGTTATAAGTAGAGCTTGGGTAGCTTGGTTTCGATTACCCTCTGTGATGCTGTGATGTGCTCATGTAACAGTGACTCCTGAAGCTAGGAGGATAGCAGTATTTAGTAGGGGAACTTCTATTGGGTTTAGAGGTTTGATCCCCATAGGGGGTCATTGCCCTCCGAGTTCTGGGGTGGGAACTAAGCTGGAGTGGAAGAATGCTCAGAAGAATCCTAGGAAGAAGAATGCTTCGGATGTAATAAATAGAATTATCCCGTAACGTAAGCCCTTTTGGACTGTGGGGGTATGGTGGCCTTGGAATGTGCTTTCTCGTACGATGTCACGTCATCATTGGAGTATCACTAGAACTATAGAGAGTAGGCCTAGGAGCAAGAGTTGGATAGAGCTGTGGTGAAATCATATGGCTAGTCCAGAGGTGGTGAGGAGGGCGGCCGCTGCTCCAAAAATGGGTCAAGGGCTTGGGTCTACTATGTGAAATGAGTGGGCTTGGTGTGTCATTAAGGGTTAAATGTTTTCTTGTAAGTAAAGGCTTAGAAGAAGTACAAAGACATATGCTTGGATTATTGCTACGGCTACTTCTAGAATTGTTAAGAGGAGTAGAATAGTTATAGTTAGAAGAGACACGGTGGGCATGATGGGAAGGAGGACGGTAGTGGCTGTTGAAATGAGTTGGATGAGTAGGTGCCCAGCTGTGAGGTTGGCTGTGAGGCGAACTCCTAAGGCCAGAGGACGAATGAGAAGGCTTGTTGTTTCAATTATGATGAGAGCAGGAATTAGAGGTGTTGGGGTGCCTTCTGGTAGAAGGTGTCCAAGAGAAGCTGAGGGTTGGTTTCGTAGGCCTGTTAGCAGGGTGGCAAGTCATAGAGGGAAGGCGAGGGCTAGGTTTATTGATAGTTGGGTGGTAGGTGTGAATGTGTAAGGTAGGAGGCCTAATAGGTTAATAGCTAGAAGTATAATTATGAGTGATGATAAGATTGGGGCTCATTTATGGCCTTTTTTGTTTAATGGGGTTATTAGTTGTTTTGTGATTAAGTGGAGGAATCAGAGCTGAAGAGTTGAGAGACGATTTGTAATTCATCGATTGCCAGGAGAAGGAAGTAATAGGGTTGGAAATAGCAGTGAGATGAGGATAAGAGGGATTCCGAGGAGGGTTGGGCTTATGAATTGATCAAAGAAGCTTAGGTTCATGGTCAGTTTCAGGAGTGGGGTTTTGTAGTGAGTAGTGTTTTGTTGGAGGGAGGGTTGGTTGGGATAAATAGTAGGAGTTTGGGCTGCAGGATAAGAGAAAAAGTGAGTCACGAAGTAAGTATAATAAAAAGTCAAGGTGCGGGGTTTAGTTGGGGCATGTCATTAAGGAGGATGA
>NW_026138374.1:0-32183 GCF_025592945.1 Manacus candei
TTGGGGGGTCTTGGGGGGATTTGGGGGGGTCCCAGGTGGAATTTTGGGGGGATTTGGGGTGTCCCAAGTGGGATTTGGGGGGTCCCAGGTGGGATTTTGGGTGTCCCAGGTGGAATTTTGGGTGTCCCAGGTGGAATTTGGGGAGTCCTAGTCTGGATTTTGGGGGGATTTGGAGGGTCCCTGATGGAATTTGGGGGGATCTGGGGGGTCCCAAGTGGGATTTGGGGGGTCCCAGGTGGGATTTGGGGGGTCCCTGATGGAACTTGGGGGGATTTGGGGGGGCCCAGGTGGGATTTGGGGGGTCCCAGGTGGAATTTTGGGGGGATTTGGGGTGTCCCAAGTGGGATTTGGGGGGTCCCAGGTGGGATTTGGGGGGTGCCTGATAAATTGGGGGGGGGATTTGGGGGGTCCCCGATGGATTTGGGGGGTCCCGGGTGGGATTTGGGGGTTCCTGGAAGGATTTGGGGGGGTCCCAGATGAAATTTTGGGGGTCCCAGGTGGGATTTGGGGGGGTTTGGGGGGTCCCAACCTGGATTTTGAGGGGATTTGGGGGGTCCCGGGGAGGGATTTGGGGGAAATTTGGGGGGTCCCTTGATGGGATTTTGGGGGTTCCCACCTGGAATTTGGGAGTTTTCCCTGGAATTTGGGGGTTCCCACCTGGAATTTGGGGGGTCTCCCCCCCTTCTCCCCCCTCCCCCTCCCTGTTCCAGGGCGATCCCGGTGAATCTGGAACTCCGGGAATCCCGGGAGAACCCGGAGTCAAGGTGAGTCCTTTGGGAAGAGATTCCCAAAATCCACCCCCGGGGGGGGGGAATCCCAAAAATTCGGGACCAAATCCCAAAACTTTGAGGCCAAATCCCGAAATTTGGGGCTGAATCCCAAAAATTCGGGACCAAATCCTGAACTTTGAGGCCAAATCCCAACAATTCAGCGCCAGATCCCCAAAATTTGTAGCCAAATCCCAAAATTTGGGGTCAAATCCTGAACTTTGGGGTTGAATCCCAAAATTTTAGGGCCAAATCCCAAACTTTGTGACCGAATTCCAAAAATTCGGGGCCAAATCCCCAATTTTGGGGCTGAATCCCAAAAATTCGTGGCTGAATCCTGAAAATTTGGGGCCAAATCCCAAAATTTTGTGGCCAAATCCCAAAATTTTGTGGCCAAATCCCAAAATTTTGGGGCCAGGTCCCAAAATTTCATGGTCAAATCCCAAAAATTCGGGGCCAAATCCCCAAATCTGTGGCCAAATCCCAAAAATTCGGGCCCAAATCCCAAAAATTCATGGCTGAATCCCAAAAATTCATGGTTGAATCCCAACATTTTGGGGCCAAAATCCCAAAAATTTGTGGCCAAACCCCAAAAATTCGTGGCCGAATCCCAAACTTTGGAGCCGAATCCCAAAATTTTCGGGCCGAATCCCAAAAATTCATGGTCAAACCCCAAAAATTTGGGGCCAAATCCCCAATTTTAGGGCCAAATCCCAAAAATTCATGGCCAAATTCCAAAACTTCAGGGCCAAATCCCCAAATCTGTGGCCAAATCCCAAAAATTCGGGGCCAAATCCCAAAATTTTGGGGAAGTTTGGGGTTGAATCCCAAAAATTCGGGGCCAAATCCCCAATTTGGGGGTCCGAATCCCCAATTTTGGGTCCGAATCCCGAATTTCTGACCCCGATCCCGTTTTTTTTTCCCCCCTTTTCCAGGGCCCTCGGGGGGGATCGGGGGGAAAAGGGCGAATCCGGAGCCTCCGGAGCCTCCGGACCCCCGGGAGGGAAAGGACCCCCCGGAGACGACGGCCCCAAAGGGAACCCCGTGAGGGCCAAATCCCGGGATTTGGGGGGGGGTTTGGGGGGATTTGGGAATTCCAGGGGTGGAAAAACCCCAAAATCCCGGGATTTGGGGGGGGTTTGGGGGGATTTGGGGGGATTTGGGAATTCCAGGGGTGGAAAAACCCCAAAATCCCGGGATTTGGGGGGGGTTTGGGGGGATTTGGGGGGATTTGGGAATTCCAGGGGGTGGAAAAACCCCAAAATCCCGGGATTTGGGGGGGGGTTTGGGGGGTTTTGGGGGGATTTGGGAATTCCAGGGGTGGAAAAACCCCAAAATCCCGGGATTTGGGGGGGGGTTTGGGGGGATTTGGGGGGATTTGGGAATTCCAGGGGTGGAAAAACCCCAAAATCCCGGGATTTGGGGGGGGTTTGGGGGGATTTGGGGGGATTTGGGAATTCCAGGGGTGGAAAAACCCCAAAATCCCGGGATTTGGGGGGGGTTTGGGGGGATTTGGGGGGATTTGGGAATTCCAGGGGTGGAAAAACCCCAAAATCCCGGGATTTGGGGGGGGTTTGGGGGGTTTTGGGGGGTCTGGGGGGGATTTTGGGGGGGATTTGGGAATTCCAGGGGGGATAAAAACCCCAAAATCCCTCAAAATCTCCCAAATCCTGGGATTTTGGAGGGGTTTGGGGGCATTTTGGGGGGATTTGGGGGGATTTTGGGGGGCTGGGTGGGATTTGGGGGGGATTTGGGAATTCCAGGGGTGGAAAAACTCCAAAATCCCGGGATTTGGGGGGGTTTGGGGGATTTTGGGGGGATTTTGGAGGGGTTTTGGGGGGATTTGGGGGGGATTTTGGAGGGGTTTTGGGGGTCTGGGTGGGATTTGGGGGGGTTTGGGAATTCCAGGGGGGATAAAAACCCCGAAATCCCGGGATTTGGGGGGGTTTGGGGGGATTTGGGGGGGGATTTTGGAGGGGTTTTGGGGGTCTGGGTGGGATTTGGGGGGGGTTGGGAATTCCAGGGGGTGGAAAAAACCCAAAATCCTGGGATTTGGGGGGGTTTTGGGGGGCATTTTGGGGGGATTTGGGGGGATTTTGGGGGTCTGGGTGGGATTTGGGGGGGATTTGGGAATTCCAGGGGTGGAAAAACCCCGAAATCCCGGGATTTGGGGGGGTTTGGGAATTCCAGGGGGGATAAAACCCCCAAAATATCGGGATTTTGGTAATTTTGAGGGATTTTGGGGGGGTTTGGGGGGATTTTGGGGGGATTTTGGGGGGATTTGGGGGGTCTGGGGGGGATTTTGGGGGGGGTTTGGAAATTCCAGGGGGTGGAAAAAACCCAAAATCCTGGGATTTGGGGGGGTTTTGGGGGGATTTTGGAGGGTTTTGGGGGGGATTTGGGAGTCTGGGAGGGATTTGGGGGGGATTTGGGAATTCCAGGGGTGGAAAAACCCCAAAATCCCGGGATTTGGGGGGGGGTTTGGGGGGTTTTGGGGGGTCTGGGGGGGATTTTGGGGGGGGATTTGGGAATTCCAGGGGGTGGAAAAACCCCAAAATCCCGGGATTTTGGTAATTTTGAGGGATTTTGGGGGGGTTTGGGGGGTTTTTCGGGGTCTGGGTGGGATTTGGGGGGGTTTGGGAATTCCAGGGGGGATAAAAACCCCGAAATCCCGGGATTTGGGGGGGTTTGGGGGGATTTTGGGGGGATTTTGGGGGGCTGGGTGGGATTTGGGGGGGATTTGGGAATTCCAGGGGTGGAAAAACCCCAAAATCCCGGGATTTGGGGGGGTTTGGGGGGATTTTGGGGGGATTTTGGAGGGGTTTGGGGGATTTGGGGGGGATTTTGGAGGGGTTTTGGGGGTCTGGGTGGGATTTGGGGGGGTTTGGGAATTCCAGGGGGGATAAAAGCCCCAAATTCCCTCAAAATCCCACAAAATCCCGGGATTTTGGGGGGGATTGGGGGCATTTTGTGGGGTCTGGATGGGATTTAGGGGGAATTTTGGGAGGTTTGATGGGATTTTTGGGAGGTTTGATGGGATTTTGGGGGGATTTTGGGGGAGTTTGGTGGAATTTTGGGGGGGTTGAAGGAATTTGGGGGGGGTTCGGTGGGATTTAGGGGTTCGGTGGGATTTAGGTGGGATTTTGGGTGGATTTGATGGAATTTGGGGAGATTTGATGGGATTTGGGGGAGTTTGATGGGATTTGGGGAGTTTGATGGGATTTTGGAGGATTTTGATGGGATTTTGGGGGGATTTATTGGGATTTTGGGGGGGGTATTTTGATGGGATTTTGGGAGGGTTTGGTGGAATATTAGGGGGGGTTGTGGGAATTTTGGGGGGGTTGGGGGGGGTTTCGGGGGGGTTTGGTGGGATTTTGGGGGGATTTGGGGGGATTTTGGGGAATTTTGATGGAATTTTGGGGGGATTTGGTGGGATTTTGGGGGGATTTTGGGGGGATTTTGGGGGGTTGGTGGAATTTGGGGGGGGTTGGGGGGATCTAGGGGGGATTTTGGGGGTCTTGGTGGGATTTTGGGGGGACTTTGATGGGATTTTGGGGGGATTTTGATGGGATTTTGGGGGGATATGATGGGATTTTGGGGGGATATGATGGGATTTTGGGATAAAACCCCCCCAAATCCCTCAAAACCCCCCAAATCCCGGGAATTTCCCCCCGTTTCAGGGTCCCGTGGGATTCCCGGGCGATCCCGGCCCCCCCGGAGAGATGGGACCGAGGGTGAGTGATCCCGGAATTCCGGAATTCCGGGATTTTTCCACTCCCACAGATGGAAATTTGGGATTTTGGGGTTTTTCTCCCGGAATTCCGGGGGGTGAATCCCGGGATTTGTGTTCCCGCAGGGCCAGGACGGAGCCAAAGGGGAGCGGGGGGAGGACGGAGAGCCCGGAGAGCCGGTGAGGGATCCCGGGAATGCCGGGAACGCCGGGAATGCCGGGAACGGCGGCGGCGCCAGGCGGGGGGATTTGGGGGATCCCGGTCTTTGGGAATGTTGGGATTTGATTCCTTGGGAATTTTGGGATCCCGATCTTTGGGAATGTTGGGATTTGATTCCTTGGGAATTTTGGGATCCCAGGGCTCGGGAATTTTGGGATCCCCCTACTTGGGAATTTTGGGATCCCAAGTTTTGGGAATTTTGGGATCCCAGGGCTCGGGAATTTTGGGATCCCATAACTTGGGAATTTTGGGATCACGAGCCTTGGGAATTTTGGGATCCCGTAGTTTGGGAATGTTGGGATCTTGCTAATTGGGAAGGTTGGGATTTGATTCCTTGGGAATTTTGGGATCCCAATCTTTGGGAAGGTTGGGATCACGAGCCTTGGGAATTTTGGGATCCCCTGCTTAGGAATTTTGGGATCGCAGTGCTTGGGAATTTTGGGATCCCAGGGCTCGGGAATTTTGGGATCCCCCTACTTGGGAATTTTGGGATGACGAGCCTTGGGAATTTTGGGATCCCGTAGTTTGAGAATGTTGGGATCTTGCTAATTGGGAAGGTTGGGATTTGATTCCTTGGGAATGTTGGGATCCCAATCTTTGGGAATGTTGGGATACGAGCCTTAGGAATTTTGGGATCCCCTGCTTAGGAATTTTGGGATCGCAGTGCTTGGGAATTTGGGGATCCCAGGGCTCGGGAATTTTGGGATCCCGATCTTTGGGAATGTTGGGATCCCATAACTTGGGAATTTTGGGATGACGAGCCTTGGGAATTTTGGGATCCTGATCTTTGGGAATGTTGGGATCTTGCTAATTGGGAAGGTTGGGATTTGATTCCTTGGGAATTTTGGGATCCCAATCTTTGGGAATGTTGGGATCACGAGCCTTGGGAATTTTGGGATCCCCTGCTTAGGAATTTTGGGATCGCAGTGCTTGGGAATTTTGGGATCCCAGGGCTCGGGAATTTTGGGATCCCCCTACTTGGGAATTTTGGGATCACGAGCCTTGGGAATTTTGGGATCCTGATCTTTGGGAATGTTGGGATCTTGCTAATTGGGAAGGTTGGGATTTGATTCCTTGGGAATTTTGGGATCCCAATCTTTGGGAATGTTGGGATCACGAGCCTTGGGAATTTTGGGATCCCCTGCTTAGGAATTTTGGGATCGCAGTGCTTGGGAATTTTGGGATCCCAGGGCTCGGGAATTTTGGGATCCCGATCTTTGGGAATGTTGGGATTTGATTCCTTGGGACTGTTGGGATTTGATTCCTCGGGAATTTCTGGATCTCTCTACTTGGGATGGTTGGAATTTGATTCCTTGGGAATGTTGGGATTTGTTTCCTTGGGAATTTCGGGATTTGATTCCTTGGGAATGTTGGGATTTGATTCCTTTGTAATTTCTGGATCTCTCTACTTGGGAATTTCGGGATTTGATTCCTTGGGAATGTTGGAATTTGATTCCTTGGGAATGCTGGAATTTGATTCCTTGGGAATGTTGGGATTTGATTCTTTGGGAATGTTGGGATTTGTTTCCTTGGGAATGTTGGGATTTGATGCTTTTGTTGGGATTGGATTCCTTGGGAATGTCGGGGCTCTGCTGACGGGGAATCCCGGGATGTGTGGGGTCCTTGGGCTCCGGCCCCCTCCGGAATTTTGGGAATGCCTCCCTGATCCCCGCTCCCTCCCCTCCCCCCCCTCAGGGCTCTCCGGGTCCCACGGGCGAGAACGGACCCCCCGGACCCCTCGGGAAGCGGGTGAGACACCGGGAATGCCGGAGCCCAGATCCCTCCTCTGGGATCCCAAATCCCTCCTCTGGGATCCCAAATCCCTCCTCTGGGATCCCAGATCCCCCTGAGATCCCGGATCCCTCTCCCTGGAATCCCAAATCCCCCTGAGATCCCAGATTTCTCCCTCCCAGGATCCCATTTCCATCCCAGATCCCATTTCCTCCCCCCTGGAATTCTGATCCCTCCCCTTGGAATCCCAGACTACCCCCGGATCCCATTTCCATCCCAGATCCCTCTGGAATCCCAGATCCCTCCCCCTGGAATTCTGATCCCTCCCCCTGGAATCCCCGACTCCCCCGGATCCCATTTCCATCCCAGATCCCATTTCCATCCAGATCCCTCCCCCTGGAATTCTGATCCCGCCCCCTGGACTCCCAGATCCCCCAGGATCCCAGATTTCCTCCCCCCCAATCCCAGATCTCTCCTGGGATCCCAGATCCCTCCCCTCGGATCCCAGATTTCCCCCAAGATCCCAAATCCCTCCCCCAGGATCCCAAATCCCTTCCCCTGAGATCCCGGATCCACCCCCTCCCCCACACCAGACCCTCCCCCCCCCTCGATCCCAGATCCTCCCCTCCCCCCATCCCAAATCCCCCTGGGATCCCAAATCCCTCCCCCCCCTTCCCAGATCCCTCTTTCCCCCCTCCCCATCCCCCAGGATTCCAGATCCCTTCCCCCCCCCCTTCCCAGATCCTTCTGGAATCCCAAATCCCTCCCTGGGATCCCAGATCCCCCAGGATCCCAGATTTCCTCCCCCCCCAATCCCAGATCTCTCCTGGGATCCCAGATCCCTCCCCTTGGATCCCAGATCTCCCCCCCTCCCCCCCCCCCAATCCCAGATCCCTCTGGAATCCCAGCTCCCTCCCCCCCAATCCCAGATTTCCCTCCCCCCCCAATCCCAGATTTCCCTCCCTGGGATCCCAAATCCCTCCCCCTGGAATTCCAGCCCCCCCTGGATCCCATTTCCATCCCAGATCCCTCTGGAATCCCAGATTTCCCTCCCCCCCAATCCCAGATCCCTCTTTCCCCCCAATCCCAGATCCCCCCCAGGATCCCAGATCCCCCCTCCACAATCTCCCTGGGATCCCAGATTTCCCTCCCCCAAATCCCCGATCCCTCCCCCTGGAATTCCAACCCCCCCAGGATCCCATTTCCATCCCAGATCCCATTTCCATCCCAGATCCCTCCCCCTGGAATTCTGATCCCTCCCTCTGGAATTCTGATCCCTCCTCTTGGACTCCCAGACTCCTCCAGGATCCCATTTCCATCCCAGATCCCTCTGGAATCCCAGATCCCTCCCCCTGGAATTCTGATCCCTCCCCCTGGACTCCCAGACTCCCCCCAGATCCCATTTCCATCCCAGATCCCTCTGGAATCCCAGATCCCCTCCCTCTGGAATTCTGATCCCTCCTCTTGGACTCCCAGACTCCCCCAGGATCCCATTTCCATCCCAGATCCCTCTGGAATTCTGATCCCTCCCCTCGGAATCCCAGACTGCCCCAGGATCCCATTTCCATCCCAGATCCCATTTCCATCCCAGATCCCTCCCTCTGGAATTCTGATCCCTCCCCTTGGAATCCCAGACTCCCCCAGGATCCTATTTCCATCCCAGATCCCATTTCCACCCCAGATCCCTCCCCCTGGAATCCCAGATCCCTCCCCCTGGAATTCTGATCCCTCCCCCTGGACTCCCAGATTCCCCCAGGATCCCATTTCCATCCCAGATCCCATTTCCATCCCAGATCCCTCTGGAATCCCAGATCCCTCCCCCCCAGTCCCAGATTTCCCTTCCCCCCAATCCCAGATTTCCCTCCCCCTGGATCCCAAACCCCCCTGGGATCCCATTTCCACCCCGTGTCCCTCCGGAATCCCTCCTGATCCGGGTGTTTTCCGCAGGGTCCGGCCGGATCGCGCGGCCCCGAGGGGCGCCAGGGCGAGAAGGGGGCCAAGGTGGGCGATCCCAGATTATCCCAGATTATCCAGGATGATCCCAGAGGATCCCAGGGATCCGTTGGATCACCCCCGGGCCGCTGTTCCCGCAGGGAGAACCCGGAGCCGGCGGCGCTCCCGGGAAAACGGGGCCGGTGGGAGCGCAGGGAGCGCCCGGAAAAACGGGACCCGACGGGCTCAGGGGGCTGCCGGGAGCCGTGGTGAGCCCCAAATCCTGGGATTGGGAGCCCAAAATCCTGGGATTGGGAGCCCAAAATCCTGGGATTGGGAGCCTGAAATAATGGGATTGGGAGCCCGAAATCCAGGGATTGGGAGCCCAAAATCCAGGGATTGGGAACCCAAAATCCAGGGATTGGGAGCCTGAAATAATGGGATTGGGAGCCCAAAATCCAGGGATTGGGAGACAAAAATATTAGGATTGGGAGCCCAAAATATTGGGATTGGGAGCCCCAAATACCAGGATTGGGAGCCCAAAATCCAGGGATTGGGAGCCTGAAATAATGGGATTGGGAGCCCAAAATCCAGGGATTGGGAGCCCAAAATCCAGGGATTGGGAACCCAAAATCCAGGGATTGGGAGGCTGAAATAATGGGATTGGGAAACCAAAATACCGGGATTGGGAGACAAAAATATTAGGATTGGGAGCCCAAAATCCAGGGATTGGGAGCCCAAAATCCAGGGATTGGGAGCCCAAAATACCGGGATTGGGAGGCTGAAATAACGGGATTGGGAGCCTGAAATAATGGGATTGGGAGCCCCAAATAATGGGATTGGGAGCCCCAAATACCGGGATTGGGAGGCTGAAATCCAGGGATTGGGAGCCCAAAATCCAGGGATTGGGAGCCTGAAATACTGGGATTGGGAGCCCCAAATACTGGGATTGGGAGGCTGAAATAATGGGATTGGGAGTCTGAAATACCAGGATTGGGAGCCTGAAATACCAGGATTAGGAGCCCAAAATCCAGGGATTGGGAGCCCAAAATACCGGGATTGGGAGGCTGAAATACCGGGATTGGGAGACAAAAATATTGGGAGTGAGAGCCCAAAATATTGGGATTGGGGGCACAAAAATATCGGGATTGGGAGCCCAAAATACCAGGACAGGGAGCCCGAAATACCAGGATTGGGAGGCCCAAATCCAGGGATTGGGAGCCTGAAATAATGGGATTGGGAGCCTGAAATACCAGGATTGGGAGCCCCAAATACCAGGATTGGGAGGCTGAAATAATGGGATTGGGAGGCTGAAATACTGGGACTGGGAGCCCAAAATCCAGGGATTGGGAGCCCAAAATCCAGGGATTGGGAGACTGAAATATTGGGATTGGGAGCTCAAAATCCAGGGATTGGGAGGCTGAAATACCGGGATTGGGAGACAAAAATATTGGGAGTGAGAGCCCAAAATATTGGGATTGGGGGCACAAAAATATCAGGGATTGGGAGCACAAAATACTGGGATTGGGAGCCCGAAATACTGGGATTGGGAGTCTGAAATACTGGGATCAGAACCCCCAAATCCTGGGATTGACACCCCAAAATCCTGGGATCAGAACCCCCAAATCCTGGGATCAGGACCCCCAAATCTTGGGATCGAGACCCCCCCAAATCCCAGGACTGAGACCCCCAAAATCCCGGGATCAGAACCCCCAAATCTTGGGAACAGAACCCCCAAATCCCAGGATCAGACCCCCCAAATCTTGGGAACAGAACCCCCAAATCCCAGGATCAGAACCCCCAAATCCTGGGAATAGAACCCCCAAATCCCAGGATTGAGACCCCCAAAATCCTGGGATCCGAACCCCCAAAATCCTGGGATCAGAACCCCCAAATCCTGGGATTGACACCCCAAAATCCTGGGATCAGAACCCCCAAATCTTGGGATTGAGACCCCCAAATCCCAGGATGGAGACATCAAAATCCCAGGATTGGGACCCCCAAATCTTGGGATCGAGACCCCCCAAAATCCCAGGATTGAGACCCCCAAATTCTGGGATCAGAACCTCCAAATCTTGGGAATAGAACCCCCAAATCCCAGGATCAGGACCCCCAAATCTTGGGATTGAGACCCCCAAATCCCAGGATGGAGACCCCCAAAATCCCGGGATCAGGACACCCAAATCCTGGGATCAGAACCCCCCAAATCCCAGGATCAGAACCCCCCAAAATCCCATCATTGAGACCCCCAAATCCTGGGATTGACACCCCCAAATCCTGGGATCAGAATCCCCAAATCCCGGGATTGAGACCCTCAAAATCCCATCATTGAGACCCCCAAATCTTGGGATTTGGACCCCCAAATCCCAGGATGGAGACATCAAAATCCTGGGATCTGAACCCCAAAATCCTGGGACTGAGACCCCCAAAATCCCAGGACTGAGACCCCCAAAATCTCGGGATCAGAACCCCCAAATCCCAGGATCAGGACCCCCCAAATCTTGGGATTGAGACCCCCAAATCCCAGGATGGAGACATCAAAATCCCAGGATTGGGACCCCCAAATCTTGGGATCGAGACCCTCCAAAATCCCATCATTGAGACCCCCAAATTCTGGGATCAGAACCCCCAAATCCCAGGATCAGGACCCGCAAATCTTGGGATCGAGACCCCCCCAAATCCCAGGACTGAGACCCCCAAAATCCCGGGATCAGAACCCCCAAATCTTGGGAACAGAACCCCCAAATCCCAGGATCAGAACCCCCAAATCCTGGGAATAGAACCCCCAAATCCCAGGATTGAGACCCCCAAAATCCTGGGATCAGAACCCCCAAAATCCTGGGATCAGAACCCCCAAATCCTGGGATCAGAACCCCCAAATCCTGGGAATAGAACCCCCAAATCCCAGGATTGAGACCCCCAAAATCCTGGGATCAGAACCCCCAAAATCCTGGGATCAGAACCCCCAAATCCTGGGATCAGAACCCCCAAATCCTGGGAATAGAACCCCCAAATCCCAGGATTGAGACCCCCAAAATCCTGGGATCCGAACCCCCAAAATCCTGGGATCAGAACCCCCAAATCCTGGGATTGACACCCCAAAATCCTGGGATCAGAACCCCCAAATCTTGGGATTGAGACCCCCAAATCCCAGGATGGAGACATCAAAATCCCAGGATTGGGACCCCCAAATCTTGGGATCGAGACCCCCCAAAATCCCAGGATTGAGACCCCCAAATTCTGGGATCAGAACCCCCAAATCCCAGGATCAGGACCCCCAAATCTTGGGATCGAGACCCCCCAAAATCCCAGGATTGAGACCCCCAAAATCCTGGGATCAGAATCCCCAAAATCCTGGGATCAGAACCCCCAAATCCCACTTTTTTCCCCCCCAGGGAGAACAAGGAAAACCGGGAATGCGGGGCCAGGCGGGACCCCCCGGACCGGTGGTGAGAGAGACCCCAAAAATGGGGAGAGACCCCCCAAAAATGGGGAGAGACCCCCCAAAAATGGGGAGAGACCCCCCCCGGATCCCCCTCCCCCCAAAATTCCGTGGGTGATTCCGCAGGGACCCCCCGGAATTCCCGGACTCCGCGGGGACGCCGGAGCCAAAGGGGAGAAGGTGAGATGGGGGGGACAAAACCCCCCAAATCCCCCCCAAATCCACCCAAATCCACCCAAATCCCTTCAAATCCCTCCAAAATCTCCCAAATCCACCCCAAATCCACCCAAAATTGCCCCCAAATCCACCCAAAATTCCCTCAAATCCATCCAAAATTGCCCCAAATCCACCTAAATCCCCCCCAAATCCATCCAATCCACCCCAAATTCCCTCAAATCCACCCAAAATTGCCCCCAAAATCCCCCCAAAATTCCCCCAAATCTCCCAAATCCAGCCCAGATTCACCCAAATCCCCCCCAAATTGCCCCAAATATCACCTCAAAATCCACCCAAATCCCCCCAAATCCACCCAGACGCTCCCAAATCCCCCCCAAATCCCCCCCAAACCCCTCTGTGACCCCCCCAAATTTTGGGGTGTCCCCCCCCAGGGTCACCCCGGGCTCATTGGACTGCTGGGCCCCCCAAACCTCCCCAAACCCCCCCAAATCCCCCTCAGATCCCCCCCAAACCCCCCCAAATCCCCCTCAAATCCCCCCAAATCCCCCCTAAACCCTCCCTTGACCCCCCTGAGACCCCAAATTCCCCCTCAAATCCCCTCAAATGGCCCCCAACTCCCCCCCAAACTCCTCCAAATCCCCCCCAGACCCCTCTCTGACCCCCCCCCCCCAAATTTTGGGGTCCCCCCCAGGGTCACCCCGGGCTCATTGGACTGCTGGGCCCCCCCAAACCCCCTCAAACCCCCCCCCAATCCCCCCCAAACCCCCTGAAATCCCCCCCAAATCCCCCCCAAATCCCCCCCAAACCCCCTCAAATCCCCCTCAAATCCCCCCCAAATCCCCCCCAGACCCTTTCAAATCCCCCCCAGACCCCCCTGTGACCCCCCCCCCCAAATTTTGGGGTCCCCCCCAGGGTCACCCCGGGCTCATTGGACTGCTGGGCCCCCCCGGCGAGCAGGGGGACAAAGGGGAGCGGGGCCTGCCCGGCCCCCCCGGGGCCACCGGGACCAAGGGGGACACGGTGAGGGGGGCTGGGGGGGCTTGGGGGGGTTTGGAGGGGGATTTGGGGGGGATTTTGGGGGGGATTTTGGGGGGATTTGGGGGGATTTGGGGGAACTTGGAGGGGATTTGGGGGGGATTGGGGGGATTTGGGGGGGATTTGGGGGGATTTGGGGGGGTTTGGGGGGGATTTGGGGGGATTTGGGGGGGATTGGGGGGGTTTGGGGGGGATTTGGATGGGATTTGGGGGGATTTGGGGGAACTTGGAGGGGATTTGGGGGGGATTTGGGGGGGTTTGGGGGGGATTTGAGGGGAATTGGGGGGGATTTGAGGGGGATCTGAGGGGATTTGGGGGGGATTGGGGGGGTTGTGGGGGATTTGTGGGGGTTGGGGGGTCAAAAGGGGGAGATTTGGGGGGATTTGAGGGGTCAAAGGGGGGATTTGGGGTGGATTTGGGGAGGATTTGGGGCAGATTTGGGGGAGTTTTGGGGGGATTTGGGGGGATTTGGGGGAGTTTTGGGGGGATTTGGGGGGGGATTTGGGGACTTTTGGGGCAGATTTGGGGGGATTTGGGGCAGATTTGAGGCATTTTGGGGTGTCCCGAGGTGGGTTTTGGGGGGATTTGTTACTGATTATTTTTGGGGGGGTCTCTCTCTCTCTCCCCCCCTTTTCCCCCCCCAGGGAATTCCAGGAGCATCGGGACCCCTCGGCCCCTCCGGCCCCCCCGGACACCCCGTGAGTGCCCCCCCAAAATTCCCCCCCCCCCCCCAAAATATTTGAGGGAGGGGGTTTTGTGTCCCCCAAATTTTCTCCTCCCCTCCCTCTGGATTTTGGGTTATTTAGTTTATTTAATTTAATTTATTTAATTTTAATTAATTTAATTTTAATTTATTTAATTTTAATTAATTTAATTTTAATTAATTTAATTTTAATTAATTTAATTTTATTTAATTTAATCCCGATTTTTTTTTTGTTCCCTGCAGGGTCCGGCCGGACCCAAAGGAGCCAAAGGAGCCATGGTGGGAACCCCCCCCCCCAAAAAAAAAACCCCCAAAACCCCCTCAAAACACCCCAAAACTTCCCCAAAAACTCCCCAAAAAAACCCCTAAAAAAACCCCAAACACCCCCCTCAAAAACAACCCAAAACCCCCTCAAAAAAACCCCCAAAACCCCTCAAAACACCCCAAAACTTCCCCAAAAAACCCTAAAAACACCCCAAACCCCCCCCCAAAAAAAAAAATCCAAAAAACCTTCAAAACCCCCCAAAACTTCCCCAAAAACTCCCCCAAAAAGCCCTAAAAACACCCCAACCCCCCAAAAAAAAACCCCCCCAAAAAAACCCCCCCAAAAACCCCTCAAAACACCCCAAAACTTCCCCAAAAACTCCCCAAAAACCCCTAAAAAAACCCCAAACACCCCCCCTCAAAACCAACCCAAAACCCCTCAAAACCCCCCAAAACTTCCCCAAAAACTCCCCAAAAAACCCCTAAAAAAACCCCAAACACCCCCCTCAAAAACAACCCAAAACCCCCTCAAAAAAACCCCCAAAACCCCTCAAAACACCCCAAAACTTCCCCAAAAACTCCTCCAAAAACCCCTAAAAACACCCCAACCCCCCCCCCAAAAAAACCCCCCAAAAAAAAACCCCCCAAAAACCCCTCAAAACACCCCAAAACTTCCCCAAAAACTCCTCCAAAAAACCCTAAAAACACCCCAACCCCCCCCCCCAAAAAAACCCCCCAAAACCCCTCAAAACACCCCAAAACACCCGAAATCTCCCCTCAACCCCTTCCCTGAAAAGCCCCCAAACCCTCCCAGGACCCCCCAAATCCCTTCAATCCCCCCCCAACCCCCCCAAAACCCCCCAAAATCCCCCCCAAATCCCCCCAAAGCTCCAAACCCCCCCCCCAAAAAAAACCCCCCAAGCCTCTCCAGAACCCCAAAATCTCCCCAACCCCCCCCCAAATCTCCCCCATATTTGCCTCAAATCCCCCCAACCCCCCCCAAATCCCCCCCAAATCCCCCCCAAATTCCCCCAAAGCTCCAACCCCCCCCAAAAAAACCCCCCAAATCCCCCCAAATCCCCCCCAAATCCCCCCCAAACCCCCCCAAATCCCCCCCAAATCCCCCCCAAACCCCCCCAAATCCCCCCCAAATCCCCCAAAATCCCCCTCAAATCCCCCCAAATCCCCCCAAATCCCCCCAAATCCCCCCCAAATCCCCCCCAAACCCCCCCAAATCCCCCCCAAATCCCCCCAAATCCCCCCCAAACCCCCCCAAACCCCCCAAATCCCCCCCAAATCCCCCCCGTGACCCCCCCAAAATTGTTCCCCCCCAGGGCCAGGCCGGACCCAAAGGGCAGAGGGGACCCCCCGGACCCCCCGGACACCCCGTGAGGGGATTTGGGGGGATTTAGGGGGATTTGGGGGGTTTTGGGGGGATTTGGGGGGATTTTGGGGGGATTTGGGGTGGATTTGAGGGATTTGGAGGGATTTGGGGAGGACCTTGGGGAATTTGGGGGGGATTTGGGGGGGTTTTGAGGGGGATTTGGGGGGAATTTGGGGGGGGATTTGGGAGGATTTGAGGGAGATTTTGGGAGGATTTGGGAGGTTTTGGGGGGATTTTGGGGGGATTTGAGGGATTTGGGGGAATTTGAGGGGGATTTTGGGGGAATTTGGGGGGATTTTGGGGGGATTTGGGGGGGATTTGGGGGGATTTGGGGGAGATTTTGGGAGGATTTGGGAGGTTTGGGGGGGATTTGGGGGGATTTTGGGGGGGATTTGGGGGGATTTGGGGGGATTTGAGGGGGATTTGGGGGGGATTTGGGGGAATTTGAGGGCGATTTTGGGGGGATTTGGGGGGATTTGGGGGGGATTTGGGGGGGATTTGGGGGGATTTGGGGGGCATTTGGGGGGCTCTGGGGGGGATTTGGGGGGTCCTAGGGAGGTTTTGGAGGGTCCCTGATGGGATTTGGGTGGTCCCAGATGGAATTTTGAGGGTCCCAGGTGGGATCTGGGGAGTCTCAAGTGGATTTTGGGGGGTCCCAGATGGGATTTTGGGGGTCTCTGATGGGAATTGGGGATTCCCAGATGGGATTTGGGTGAGTTTTGGTGGATTTGGGGTGAATTTCGGTGAATTTTGATGGATTTTTGGGGGGTCCCAGGTGGGATTTTGGGTGAGTTTTGGTGGATTTTGGGTGAATTTTGGTGGATTTGGGGGTCCCAGGTGGGATTTGGGGATTCCCAGAGGGGATTTGGGGTGAGTTTTGGTGGATTTTGGGTGAATTTCAGTGAATTTTGCTGGATTTGGGGGGTGTTTGGGGGTCCCAGATGGGATTTTGGGTGAATTTTGGTGGATTTGGGGTGAATTTCAGTGAATTTTGGTGGATTTGGGGGGTCCCAGGTGGGATTTTGGGTGAGTTTTGTTGGATTTGGGGTGAATTTGGGTGAATTTTGCTGGATTTGGGGGGTCCCAGGTGGGATTTTGGGTGAGTTTTGGTGGATTTTGGGTGAATTTTGGTGGATTTGGGGGGTCCCAGGTGGAATCTGGGGGGTCCCAGATGGGATTTTGGGTGAGTTTTGGTGGATTTTGGGTGAATTTCGGTGGATTTTGGGTGGATTTTGGTGAATTTTGGTGAATTTTGGTGGATTTGGGGGTCCCAGGTGGGATTTGGGGATTCCCAGAGGGGATTTTGGGTGAGTTTTGGTGGATTTTGGGTGAATTTCAGTGAATTTTGCTGGATTTGGGGGGTGTTTGGGGGTCCCAGATGGGATTTGGGGTGAATTTCGGTGGATTTGGGGTGAATTTCAGTGAATTTTGCTGGATTTTGGGGGTTCCAGGTGGGATTTTGGGTGAGTTTTGGTGGATTTGGGGTGAATTTGGGTGAATTTTGGTGGATTTGGGGGGTCCCAGGTGGGATTTTGGGGGTCCCAGATGGATTTTGGGTGAGTTTTGGTGGATTTTGGGTGAATTTTGGTGGATTTTGGGTGGATTTTGGTGAATTTTGGTGGATTTTGGGGGTGTTTGGGGGGTCTCTGGTGGGATTTGGGGGGTCCCAGATGGAATTTGGGTGAGTTTTGGTGGATTTTGGGTGAATTTCGGTGGATTTGGGGTGAATTTGGGTGAATTTTGCTGGATTTGGGGGGTCGCAGGTGGGATTTTGGGTGAATTTCAGTGAATTTTGCTGGATTTTGGGGGTGTTTGGGGGGGTCCAGGTGGGATTTGGGGGGTCCCAGATGGGATTTTGGGTGAGTTTTGTTGGATTTTGGGGTGAATTTCGGTGAATTTTTGTGCATTTTGGGGGTTCCTGACGAATTTTTTGGGGTCTTTCCCCCCCAGGGCCCCCCCGGGGAGGTGATCCAGCCCCTCCCCCTGCAGATTCCCAAGAAATCCAAGCGCTCCGCGGAGGATTTTTGGGAACTGGGGGGGCCCGGGGGGGGTCCTGAGCTCCCTGAATTCCATGAAAAGGGAGCTGGAGCGGCTCCGGAATCCCGAGGGATCCCGGGAACACCCGGCCAGGACCTGCCGGGACCTGCGGCTCGCGCACCCCGAACTGCCCGACGGTGGGACCCCCGAAATGGGGGGGGGGGGCAAAAAATGGGGGGTTGGAGGCGAAAAATGGGGGGTTGGAGGTGAAAAATGAGATTTTTGGGGTCAAAAATGGGGTAAAAATGGGGGGTTGGAGGTAAAAAATGGGGGGTTGGGGGAGAAAAATGAGATTTTTGGGGTCGAAAATGGGGTAAAAATGGACTTTGGAGGTGAAAAATGGGGGGTTGGAGGCGAAAAATGAGATTTTGGGGGCCTAAAAATGGGGGGTTGGAGGTGAAAAATGGGGGTTTGGGGGAGAAAAATGGGGATTTGGAGCCTAAAAATGAGATTTTTGGAGCCTAAAAATGAGATTTTTGGAGCCTAAAAATGGGGGTTGGAGGCAAAAAATGAGGCTTTAGACAACAATTGGGGTTTGGATCCCAAAAATCGAGGTTTGGATCCCAAAAACTTGGGATTTGCTCCCAAAAATCAGGGTTTGGATCCCAAAAAATGGGGTTGGATCCCAAAAATCGAGGTTTGGATGGCAAAAAACTTGGGATTTGCTCCCAAAAACCAGGATTTGGATCCCAAAAATCGAGGTTTGGATCCCAAAAAATGGGGTTTGGATCCCAAAAACTTGGGATTTGATCCCAAAAATCAGGGTTTGGATCCCAAAAATCAGGGTTTGGATCCCAAAAATTGAGGTTTGGATCCCAAAAACTTGGGATTTGATCCCAAAAATCAGGGTTTGGATCCCAAAAATCAAGGTTTTGATCCCAAAAATCGAGGTTTGCTCCCAAAAACTTGGGATTTGCTCCCAAAAATCGAGATTTGGATCCCAAAAAACAGGGTTTGATCCCTAAAAATGGGGTTTGATCCCAAAAAACGGGGTTTGGATCCCAAAAACTTGGGATTTGCTCCCAAAAATCAAGATTTGGATCCCCAAAACAGGGTTTGGATCCCAAAAAAATGGGATTTTGCTCCCCAAAATCAGGGATTTGTCCCCAAAAGGGGGGTTTGGGCCCCTCCCGGGGGTCGCTCCGGGCGCTGATCCCGCTTTTCCGCCTGCAGGGGAATATTGGATCGACCCCAACCAGGGCTGTGCCCGCGATTCCTTCCGCGTCTTCTGCAACTTCACGGCCGGGGGGGAGACCTGCCTCTTCCCGGCCCCGCAATTCCGGGAGGTGACGGAATCTGGGAATTCCCGGGGGGCCCAAAGAGTGGCATCCCCGAATTCCCCATTTGTGGGGGCCCAAAATTCCCAAGGGTTGGGATCCCGGCGTTCCCAAAGAGTGGGATCCCCAGAATTCCCAATTTGTGGGGGCCCAAAATTCCCAAGGGTTGGGATCCCGACGTTCCCAAAGAGTGGGATCCCCAGAATTCCCAATTTGTGGGATTCCCAACATTTCCAGGGATTGGGATCCCGAAACTCCCAAGGGTTGGGATCCCAACATTCCCAAGGAGCAGAGTCCCAACATTCCCAATTTGCAGGATTCCCCAGTTCCCAATCTGTGGGATCCCGACGTTCCCAAAGAGTGGGATCCCAACATTCCCAAGGGTTGGAGATCCCGACTTTCCCAGGGAAAGAGATCCCCCGGAATTCCCAGTTTGTGGGATCCCAACATTCCCAAGCAGTGGGATCCCGAAATTCCTAATTAACGGGATCCCAAAATTCCCGAGGAGTGAGATCCCAACATTCCCAAAGAGTGGGATCCCAACATTCCTGAAGAGTGGGATCCCAACATTCCCAAGAAGTGGGATCCTGACATTCCCAAACAATGGGATCCCAACATTCCCAAGGAACGAGGTCCTGACATTCCCAATTAGTGGGATTCCCAAATTCCCAAGGAGTGGGGTCCCAACATTCCCAAGGAAAGGGATCCCCAGAATTCCCAATTTGTGGGATCCCAACATTCCCAAGGGTTGGGATCCCGACGTTCCCAATTTGTGAGATCCCCAGAATTCCCAATTTGTGGGATCCCAACATTCCCAAGGAACAGAGTCCCAGAGTTCCCGAATCGTGGGATCCCCGAATTCCTGATTTGTGGGATCCCAACATTCCCAAGGGTTGGGATCCCAACACTCCCAGGGAAAGAGATCCCCCAGAATTCCCTATTTATGGAATCCCAACATTCCCAAGGAATGGGGTCCCGATGTTCCCAATTAGTGGGATTCCCAACATTCCCGAAGAGTGGGATCCCAACATTCCCAAGGAATGGGGTCCTGACCCTCCCAATTAGTGGGATTCCCAACATTCCCAAACAATGTGATCCCAACATTCCCAAGGAATGGGGTCCTGACGTTCTCAATTTGCAGGATTCCCGAATTCCCAATTAGTGGGATCCCAACATTCCCCATTAACAGGATCCCAGAATTCCCAAGGGTCGGGATCCCAACTTTCCCAGGGAAAGAGATCCCCCAGAATTCCCAAAGAGTGGGATTTCAACATTCCTGAGGGATTAGACCCCAAAATTCCCGAGGAATGGAATCCCAGAATTCCCAAGGGTTGGGATCCCAGAATTCCCAAGGGTTGGGATCCCAGAATTCCCAAGGAAAGAGATCCCCAGAATTCCCAATCATCAGGATCCCAGAATTCCCAAACAATGGGATCCCAACATTCCTGATCAGTGGGATCCCAACATTCCCAAGGAATGGGATCCCAACATTCCCGATCAGTGGGATCCCAACATTCCCAAGGAATGGGATCCCAACATTCCCCATCAACAGGATCCCAGAATTCCCAAGGAAAGAGATCCCCAGAATTCCCAATCATCGGGATCCCAGAATTCCCAAACAATGGGATCCCAACATTCCCAATTTGTGGAATTCCAACATTCCCAAGGAATGGGATCCCACCATTCCCAAGGAAAGAGATCCCCAGAATTCCCGATTATCAGGATCCCAGAATTCCCAAGGATTGGGATCCCAAAATTCCCAAGGAATGGGATCCCAACATTCCCCATTAACGGGATCCCAGAATTCCCAAGGAAAGAGATCCCCAGAATTCCCGATCATCAGGATCCCAGAATTCCCGAGGGTTGGGATCCCGACATTCCCAAGGAATTCCGGGAATATTCCCTGACTGCTCTCCCGGTTTTCCAGGTGCCGCTGGATCCGGAGGCGGCTCCGCCCCCCCCGCGCTGGTTCAGCCAATCCCGGGCTGGGAAACGGGTGAGGATCCCAAGGGAATTCCCGCTTTTTTCCCGGGGTTTTTTCCCTGGTTTTCCCCAGTTTATCCCAATTTTCCCCATTTTTTCCGATTTTCCCCAGATTTTTCCCATTTTTTCCCAGATTTTTCCCATTTTTTCCCAGATTTTTCCCATTTTTTCCCAGATTTTTCCCAGATTTTCCCCCATTTTTTCCCTGGTTTTTCCCCATTTTTTCCCAGATTTTTCCCATTTTTTCCCAGATTTTTCCCAGATTTTCCCCCTGTTTTTTCCCCGTTTTTTTCCCAGGATTTTCCCAGGTTTTTCCCCGATTTTTCCCATTTTTTCCCCATTTTTTCCCATTTTTTCCCAGATTTTCCCCCATTTTTTCCCTGGTTTTTCCCCATTTTTTCCCAGATTTCCCCCCATTTTTTCCCAGATTTTTCCCAGATTTTCCCCCTGTTTTTTCCCCGTTTTTTTCCCAGGATTTTCCCAGGTTTTTCCCCGATTTTTCCCATTTTTTCCCCATTTTTTCCCAGATTTTTCCCAGATTTTCCCCCGTTTTTTCCCTGGTTTTTCCCCGTTTTTTCCCAGATTTTCCCCCATTTTTTCCCCTGGATTTTCCCCATTTTTCCCTGGTTTTACCCGTTTTTTCCAGATTTTTCTACATTTTTTCCCCATTTTTTCCCAGATTTTCCCCATTTCCCCCCATTCCCCCCCATTTTCCCCATTTTTCCCCGTTTTTGCCCCATTTTTTCCTCATTTTTTCCCCATTTCCCCCCATTTTTTCCCAAATTTTTCCCAGATTTTTCCCAGGATTTCCCCCATTTTCCCCCCATTTTTTCCTCATTTTTCCCCATTTTTTCCTCATTTTTTCCCCATTTTTCCCCATTTTTTCCCCATTTTTCCCCAGATTTTCCCCCATTTTCCCCCAATTTTTTCCCCATTTTCCCCCCATTTTCCCCCCAATTTTTTCCCCATTTTCCCCCCATTTTTTCCTCATTTTTTCCCCATTTCCCCCCATTTTTTCCCAAATTTTTCCCAGATTTTTCCCAGGATTTCCCCCATTTTCCCCCCATTTTTTCCTCATTTTTCCCCATTTTTTCCCCATTTTTTCCCCATTTTTCCCCAGATTTTCCCCCATTTTTCCCCAGATTTTCCCCCATTTTCCCCATTTTCCCCCCATTTCCCCCCATTCCCCCCCATTTTCCCCATTTTTCCCTGTTTTTGCCCCATTTTTTCCTCATTTTTTCCCCATTTCCCCCCATTTTTTCCCAAATTTTTCCCAGATTTTTCCCAGATTTTCCCCCATTTTCCCCCCATTTTTTCCTCATTTTCCCCCAATTTTTTCCCCATTTTCCCCCCATTTTTCCCCAATTTTTCCCCCATTTTCCCCCCATTTTTTCCTCATTTTTTCCCCATTTTCCCCCATTTTTTCCCTGTTTTTTCCCAGATTTTTCCCAGGATTTTCCGCATTTTCCCCCCAATTTTTTCCCCATTTCCCCCCCATTTCCCCCCCATTTTCCCCCCATTTTCCCCCCATTTTCCCCCCATTTTCCCCCCATTTTTTCCCAGATTTTCCCCCATCCCCCCCAATTTTCCCACGTTTTTCCCGCAGTTTTCCTACGTGGATTCCGCGGGGCGGCCGCTCCGGGTGGTCCAGGTGACCTTCCTGAGGCTCCTCAGCACCTCCGGCCGCCAGAGCCTCGCGATCCGCTGCCTCCGGAACACCGGGAATAACGCCGGGAATACCGGGAATAACGACGGGAATAATGGGAAAAACGGGAATACCGGGAAAACCGGGAATTCCGGGAGGCTGCGGCTGCTGGGAGCCAACGAGGAGGAGCTGCCGGGAGCACACGGAGACGAAGAGGGATGCGGGGTGGGGAAAATTGGGATTCTGGAAGGGGGGAAAATGGGATTTGGGGGTGGGAAATGGGATTTGAGGGGGAATTCCAAGGGGTGGGGAAAATTGGGATTCTGGAAGGGGAAAAATGGGATTTGGGGGTGGGAAATGGGATTGGGGGGATCCAGGGGTGGGGAAAAATTGGGATTCTGGAAGGGGGGAAAAATGGGATTTGGGGGAATTCCAGGGGTGGGGAAAATTGGGATTCTGGAAGGGGGGAAAATGGGATTTGGGGGTGGGAAATGGGATTTGAGGGGGAATTCCAAGGGGTGGGGAAAATTGGGATTCTGGAAGGGGGGAAAATGGGATTTGGGGGGAAAAGGGGGGGGGAAAATTGGGATTCTGGAAGGGGGGGAAAATGGGATTTGGGGGTGGGAAATGGGATTTGAGGGGGAGTGGGAAAAGGGGGATTCTGGAAGGGGGGGAAAATGGGATTTGGGGGAATTCCAGGGGTGGGGAAAATTGGGATTCTGGAAGGGGGGAAAAATGGGATTTGGGGGTGGGAAATGGGATTTGAGGGGGAATTCCAAGGGGTGGGGAAAATTGGGATTCTGGAAGGGGGAAAATGGGATTTGGGGGTGGGAAATGGGATTGGGGGGATCCAGGGGTGGGGAAAATTGGGATTCTGGAAGGGGGAAAATGGGATTTGGGGGTGGGAAATGGGATTGGGGGGATCCAGGGGTGGGGAAAATTGGGATTCTGGAAGGGGGGAAAAATGGGATTTGGGGGTGGGAAATGGGATTTGAGGGGGAATTCCAAGGGGTGGGGAAAATTGGGATTCTGGAAGGGGGGAAAATGGGATTTGGGGGGAAAAGGGGGGGGGGAAATTGGGATTCTGGAAGGGGGAAAATGGGATTTGGGGGTGGGAAATGGGATTGGGGGGATCCAGGGGTGGGGAAAATTGGGATTCTGGAAGGGGGGAAAAATGGGATTTGGGGGAATTCCAGGGGTGGGGAAAATTGGGATTCTGGAAGGGGGGAAAAATGGGATTTGGGGGTGGGAAATGGGATTTGAGGGGGAATTCCAAGGGGTGGGGAAAATTGGGATTCTGGAAGGGGGAAAATGGGATTTGGGGGGAAAATGGGATTTGAGGGGGAGTGGGAAAAGGGGGATTCTGGAAGGGGGGGGAAATGGGATTTGGGGGTGGGAAATGGGATTTGGGGGGAATTCCAGGGGTGGGGAAAATTGGGATTCTGGAAGGGGAAAATGGGATTTGGGGGTGGGAAATGGGATTTGAGGGGGAATTCCAAGGGGTGGGGAAAATTGGGATTCTGGAAGGGGGGAAAAATGGGATTTGGGGGAATTCCAAGGGGTGGGGAAAATTGGGATTCTGGAAGGGGGGAAAAATGGGATTTGGGGGAATTCCAGGGGTGGGGAAAATTGGGATTCTGGAAGGGGGAAAAAATGGGATTTGGGGGGAAAAGAGGGTGGGAAATGGGATTTGAGGGGGAGTGGGAAAAGGGGGATTCTGGAAGGGGGGGGAAATGGGATTTGGGGGTGGGAAATGGGATTTGGGGGGAATTCCAGGGGTGGGGAAAATTGGGATTCTGGAAGGGGAAAATGGGATTTGGGGGTGGGAAATGGGATTTGAGGGGGAATTCCAAGGGGTGGGGAAAATTGGGATTCTGGAAGGGGGGAAAAATGGGATTTGGGGGAATTCCAAGGGGTGGGGAAAATTGGGATTCTGGAAGGGGGGAAAAATGGGATTTGGGGGAATTCCAGGGGTGGGGAAAATTGGGATTCTGGAAGGGGGAAAAAATGGGATTTGGGGGGAAAAGAGGGTGGGAAATGGGATTTGAGGGGGAGTGGGAAAAGGGGGATTCTGGAGGGGGGAAAATGGGATTTGGGAGATCCAGGGGTGGGGAAAATTGGGATTCTGGAAGGGGGGAAAATGGGATTTGGGGGGAAAAGGGGGGGGGGGAAATTGGGATTCTGGAAGGGGGAAAATGGGATTTGGGGGTGGGAAATGGGATTTGAGGGGGAGTGGGAAAAGGGGGATTCTGGAAGGGGGGGAAAATGGGATTTGGGGGTGGGAAATGGGATTTGGGGGGAATTCCAGGGGTGGGGAAAATTGGGATTCTGGAAGGGGGAAAAATGGGATTTGGGGGTGGGAAATGGGATTGGGGGGATCCAGGGGTGGGGAAAATTGGGATTCTGGAAGGGGAAAAATGGGATTTGGGGGGAATTCCAGGAGGTGGGAAATGGGATTTGGGGGTGGAAATGGGATTAGGGGGATCCAGGGGTGGGGAAAAATTGGGATTCTGGAAGGGGGGAAAAATGGGATTTGGGGGGAATTCCAGGAGGTGGGAAATGGGATTTGGGGGAAAAAGGGATTTGGGAGATCCAGGGGGTGGGAAAAATTGGGATTCTGGAAGGGGGGGAAAAATGGGATTTGAGGAGAATTCCAGAGGGGGGGAAATGGGATTTGGGGGAAAAGGGGGTGGGAAAAGGGATTTGGGGGATCCAGGAGTGGGGAAAGGGGGATTCTGGAGGGGGGGAAAAATGGGATTTGGGGGGAGAATTCCAGGGGGTGGGAAATGGGATTTGGGGGAGAATTCCAGGGGTGGGGAAAATTGGGATTCTGGAAGGGGGAAAAATGGGATTTGGGGGGAAAAGGGGGTGGGAAATGGGATTTGAGGGGGAGTGGGAAAAGGGGGATTCTGGAGGGGGGGAAAATGGGTTTTGGGATGGGAAAAGGGATTTGGGGGGAAAGGGATAGGAGGGAATTCCAGGGGGTGGGAAATGGGATTTGGGAGGAATTCCAGGGGGTCGGAAAAGGGGAATTCAGAGGGTGGGAAGTGGGATTTGGGGGATCCAGAGGGTGGAAAAATGGGATTTAGGGGAATTCCAGGGAGTGGGAAAAGGGAGATTCCAGAGGGGGGGGAAAATGGGATTTGGGGGGAATTCCAGGGGTGGGGAAAATTGGGATTCTGGAAGGGGGGAAAATGGGATTTGGGGGTGGGAAATGGGATTTGAGGGGGAGTGGGAAAAGGGGGATTCTGGAAGGGGGGGAAAATGGGATTTGGGGGTGGGAAATGGGATTTGAGGGGGAGTGGGAAAAGGGGGATTCTGGAGGGGGGGAAAATGGGTTTTGGGATGGGAAAAGGGATTTGGGGGGAAAGGGATAGGAGGGAATTCCAGGGGGTGGGAAATGGGATTTGGGAGGAATTCCAGGGGGTCGGAAAAGGGGAATTCAGAGGGTGGGAAGTGGGATTTGGGGGATCCAGAGGGTGGAAAAATGGGATTTAGGGGAATTCCAGGGAGTGGGAAAAGGGAGATTCCAGAGGGGGGGGGAAATGGGATTTGGGGGGAATTCCAGGGGTGGGGAAAATTGGGATTCTGGAAGGGGAGAAAATGGGATTTGGGGGGAATTCCAGGGCGTGGGAAAAGGGATTTGGGGGAGAATTCCAAGGAGTGGGAAAAGGAATCTAGAGGGTGGGAAAAAGGGGATTCCAGAGGGTGGGAAATGGGATTTGGGGGGAAAAGGGATTTGGGAGAATTCCAGGGAGTGGGAAAAGGGGGATTCCGGAGGGGGGGAGGGGGAAGGGATTTGGGGGATCCAGGGGGTGGGAAATGGGGCTGGGGGGGATCCAGGGATATCCAGGGGGATCCCGGCTGGATTTGAGGTTTCCCTGGATGGATTTTGGGGTTTCCCTGGATATATTTGGGGTTTCCCTGGATAAATTTGGGATATTCCAGTTGGATTTTGAGGATTTCCTGGATATATTTGGGATCTCCCGGCTGGATTTTGGGATCTCCTGATTGGATTTGGGGTTTCCCTGGATAAATTTGGGATATCCTGACTGGATTTGGGGATCTCCTGGCTGGATTTTGGGGTTTCCCTGGATGGATTTGGGGTTTCCCTGGATATATTTGGGGAATTTGAGGTTTTCCCGGCTGGATTTTGGGATATTCCAGTTGGATTTTGAGGATTCCCTGGATATATTTGGGATCTCCCGGCTGGATTTTGGGATCTCCTGATTGGATTTTGGGTTTCCCTGGATATATTTGGGATATCCCGGCTGGATTTTGGGATCTCCTGGCTGGATTTTGGGGTTTCCCTGGATAAATTTGGGATATTCCAGCTGGATTTGGGGATCTCCTGGCTGGATTTTGGGGTTTCCCCTGGATGGATTTGGGGTTTCCCTGGATATATTTGGGGAATTTGAGGTTTTCCCGGCTGGATTTTGGGATATTCCAGTTGGATTTTGGGTTTCCCTGGATAAATTTGGGATCTCCCGGGTGGATTTTGGGATATTCCAGCCGGATTTTGGGTTTCCCTGGATATATTTGGGGTTTCCCTGGATAAATTTGGGATCTCCCGGCTGGATTTTGGGTTTCCCTGGATAAATTTGGGATCTCCCGGCTGGATTTTGGGATGGGGCTCCCCCCTCACCCCCCCCTTTTCCCGTTTTTTTTCCCCGCAGTCCCGGACCCTCCTGGAGCTGCGGCCGGAGCAGCTCCCGATCCAGGATTTCCGGCTGGAATTTCCCGGCGGGAATTCCCGGCGGCTCCAGGTGGGGCCCGTCTGTTTCCTGGGATAAAAAAAAAACCCCAAAACCTTCCCAAAAAAAAAAATCCCCTTCCCCCCAAAAAAAATCCTCTTCCCCCCCCCCAAAAAAATCCCCTCCCCCCTCCGGAGGGGTCGGGAATTCCCAAATCCCGCCGGGAATTCCCGAATTTTTCCCTCCCCCTCCCGGGGGGGGGATCCGAGGCCCGGATTTGGGGGATTTTGTTCCCCCCCGAGAGATTTTTTAAGAAGATTCCAAATAAATTTATATTTTAATACGGAACGGGAGGAATCGACGGAGCTGGGCGGGACTGGGAGGGACTGGGAGGGACTGGGAGGGACTGGGGGGGACTGGGAGGGACTGGGAGGGACTGGGACGGGATTGGGAAGGACTGGGAGTGAACTGGGAGGGACTGGGAGGGACTGGGAGGGGCTGGGAGGGGATTGGGAGGGACTGGGAAGGACTGGGAGTGAACTGGGAAGGACTGGGAGGAACTGGGAGGGGACTGGGAGGGGATTGGGAGGGGATTGGGAGGGGACTGGGAGGGACTGGGAGTGAACTGGGAGGGGATTGGGAGGGGATTGGGAGAAGATTGGGAGGGACTGGGAAGGACTGGGAGTGAACTGGGAAGGACTGGGAGGGACTGGGAGGGGACTGGGAGGGACCGGGAGGGGATTGGGAGGGGACTGGGAGGGGACTGGGAGGGACTGGGAGGCACTGGGAGGGAACTGGGAGGGACTGGGAGGGGATTGAGAGGGACTGGGAAGGACTGGGTGAGTGAACTGGGAAGGACTGGGAGGGACTGGGAGGGGATTGGGGGGGACTGGGAAGGACTGGGAGGGGACTGGGAGGGACTGGGAGGGGATTAGGAGGGGATTGGGAGGGACTGGGAGCACTGGGAGGGACTGGGAGGGTCTGGGAGGGAACTGGGAGCGAACTGGACCGGCCCCCCCCCGCAGAAGCCACGCCCCCGCCGCTAAACCACGCCCCCACGACACTGACCCCGCCCCATAACAACCGGACCACGCCCCCTCGCTCTTGACCACGCCCCACACCTACAGGTGTATTCTACGAGGCCACGCCCACCCAAACCACGCCCACAAACTTTTAAGCCAATCCCCGCCCCCTCGATGCGCGCAAACCACGCCCCTCACTCTGACCACGCCTCCCTCCTATACCCACCGTTGTGTGAAGCCACGCCCCCACACGTTAACCACGCCCCTTCCCCTCCCCTGATTGGCTGAGAGCGGCGGCGCCTCCCCATTGGCCCGGCCCCCGGGCTGGCGTCGTGACGTCATCAAGCGGCGCCATCCCGGAAGCGGCGCCGTCGCGCGGGAGCGGCGGGTGAGGGGGGGGGCGCGTTTTGGGGGGGCCGGGGGGGGATTTGGGGGGTTTTGGGGGGTTTTGGGGGGTTTTTGGGGGTCCCGGAGGGATCGGGGAGGGTCCCAGAGAGGGGTCGGGGGGTCCCGGAGGGGTCTGGGGGGTCAGAGTTGTTTGGGGGGGTCGAGGGGTTTTTTTGGGGGGGTTTTGGGGTTTTTCTGGGTTTTTTTGGGGGCTTTTCTGGGGGGGGGCCCGGGGGGGATTTTGGGGGGTTTTTGGGGGTCTCAGAGGGATCGGGGGGGTCCCAGAGAGGGGTCGGGGGGTCCCGGAGGGGTCTGGGGGGGTCACAGTTGTTTGGGGGGGTTTTGGGGGGTTTTTGGGGATTTTTTGGGGGTTTTTTTGGGGGGTCCCGGGGGGTGGATTTTGGGGGCTTTTTGGGTTTTTTGGGGGGTCTCGGGAGGGTCGGTGGGGGCCCAGAGAGGGGTTGGGGGGTCCCGGAGGGGGTCGGGGGGGTCACAGTTGTTTGGGGGGGTCGAGGGATTTTTTGGGGGGTTTTGGGGGTTTTTTTGGGGTTTTTTTGGGAGGTCCCGGGCGGGGTTTGGGGGGTTTTTGGGGGTCTCAGAGGGATCGGGTGGGTCCCAGAGAGGGGTCGGGGGGTCCCGGATGGGTCTGGGGGGGTCACAGTTGTTTGGGGGGTCGAGGGGTTTTTTGGGGGGGGTTTTGAGGGTCTTTTTGGGGGGTCCCGGGGGGGTTTTGGGGTTTTTTGGGGTTTTTTTGGGAGTTTTTTTGGGGGATCCCAAGGGGGGTTTGGGGGTTTTTTTGGGGGGGTTTGGGGTTTTTTTTAGGGGGGATCCCGGGGGGGTTTTGGGGGGTTTTGGAGGTTTTTTGGAGGGTTTTTTGGGGGGGATCCCAAGGGGGGGTTTGGGGTTTTCTGGGGGGGTTTTGGGGTTTTTTGGAGGTTTTTTGGAGGGTTTTTTTTGGGGGGGATCCCAACGGGGGTTTTGGGGGGTTTTTGGACATTTTTGGAGGGGTTTTTTGAGGGTTTTTTGGTGGTTATTTTGGGGGGGTCCCGAGGGGGGATTTTGGGGGAGTTTTGGAGGGGTTTTGGACGTTTTTTGAGTGGTTTTTTGAGGGTTTTTTGGTGGTTATTTTGGGGGGTCCCGAGGGGGGATTTTGGGGGAGTTTTGGGGGGTTTTGGGACGTTTTCTGGAGGGTTTTTTTGAGGTTTTTTGGTGGGGTTTTTTTGGGGTTTTGTTGTTGTTTTTTTATGGGGGGTCCCGGTGGGATTTTGGGGGGGTTTTGGGGGGTCTCGAGGTGACAGAAGACCCCCCCCCGACCCCCCCTCCAGGGCCATGGCCGCCCCCGCCAGCGCCCAGAGCGCCAACAAGACCTGGGAGCTGAGCCTGTACGAGCTGCACAGGACCCCCCAGGTAACGGGGGCAGAGACCCCAAAAATGGGGGAGAAACACCCCAAAATTGGAGGGAAAAACAGCCCAAAATTGGGGGAGGAGAGACCCCAAAATTTGGGGGAAAAACAACCTAAAATTGGGGGGAGAGACCCTGAAACTGGGGGGGAAAACAACCCAAAATTGGGGGAAAAACAACCTAAAAATGGGGGGGAGAGACCCCAAAATTGGGGGAAAACCCACCCAAAATTGGAGGGAAAAGCACCCCAAAATTGAGGGGGAGAGACCCCAAAATTTGGGGGAAAAACAACCTAAAATTGGGAGGGAGAGACCCCAAAATTGGGGGGAAAACAACCCAAAATTGGGAGGGAGAGACCCCAAAATTGGGGGGAAACCAACCCAAAATTGGAGGGAAAAGCACCCCAAAATTGAGGGGGAGAGACCCCAAAGTTGGGGGAAAACCAACCTAAAATTGGGGGAAAAACACCCCAGAATTGGGGGGGAGCTGAGTCTGTACGAGCTGCACAGAACCCCCCAGGTAACGGGGGGAGAGACCCCAAAATGGGGGGAAACCCACCCAAAATTGGAGGGAAAAACAACCCAAAATAGGGGGGGAAAACAACTCAAAATTGGGGAGGAGAAACCCCAAAATTTGGGGAAAAACAATCTAAAATTGGGGGGGAAAAACAACCCAAAATTGGGGGGGAGAGACCCCTAAAATGGGGGGAAAACAGCCCAAAATTGGAGGGGAGAGACCCCTAAAATTGGGAGAGGAGAGACCCCAAAATTGGGGGGAAACCCACCCAAAATTGGGGGGAAAAACACCCCAAAACTGGGGGGGAGCTGAGTCTGTACGAGCTGCACAGGACCCCCCAGGTAATGGGGGGAAAAGACCCCAAAATGGGGGGAAAACAACTCAAAATTGGGGGGGAGAGACCCCTAAAATGGGGGGGAGCTGAGTCTGTATGAGCGGCACAGGACCCCCCAGGTAACGGGGGGAAAAGATCCCAAAATGGGGGGAAAACAACCCAAAATTGGGGGAAAAACACCCCAAAATTGGGGAGGGAGAGACCCCAAAATTGGGGGGAAAACAACCCAAAATTGGGGGGGAGAGACCCCAAAATTGGGGGGAAACCCACCCAAAATTGGAGGGGAAAACACCCCAAAATTGAGGGGGAGAGACCCCAAAATTGGGGTCTCCAGTGATGTCCCCAGGGTGTCCTCAATGATGTCCTCAATGATGTTCTCAAGGTGTCCCCAATGTCCCCCAATGTCCCCAAATGTTGTCCCCAGTGATGTCCCCAATGTCCTCAATGTCCTCAGTGTCCCAAATGATGTCATTTGTCCCCAGTGATGTCCCCAATGTCCCCAATGATGTCCCCAATGATGTCCCCAATGTCATTTGCCCCCAGGAGGCCATCATGGACAGCACGGAGATCGCCGTGTCCCCAGTGATGTCATTTGTCCCCAGTGATGTCCCCAATGTCCCCAATGATGTCATTTGTCCCCAATGATGTCATTTGTCCCCAATGATGTCCCCAATGTCCCCAGTGATGTCATTTGTCCCCAGGAGGCCATCATGGACGGGACGGAGATCACGGTGTCCCCAGTGATGTCCCCAATGATGTCCCCAATGATGTCCCCAATGCTGTCATTTGTCCCCAATGTCCCCAGGAGGCCATCATGGACAGGACAGAGATCGTGGTGTCCCCAATGATGTCATTTGTCCCCAGTGATGTCCCCAATGTCCCCAATGATGTCCCCAATGTCCCCAGTGCTGTCATTTGTCCCCAATGTCCCCAGGAGGCCATCACGGATGGCACGGAGATTGCCGTGTCCCCAATGATGTCCCCAATGATGTCATTTGTCCCCACTGATGTCCCCACTGTCCCCTGTCCCCCCAGGAGGCCATCATGGACGGGACGGAGATCGCGGTGTCCCCAATGATGTCCCCATTGATGTCATTTGTCCCCACTGATGTCATTTGTCCCCAGGAGGCCATCATGGACGGGACGGAGATCACGGTGTCCCCAGTGATGTCCCCAATGTCCCCAGTGATGTCCCCAATGTCCCCACTGATGTCCCCACTGTCCCCTGTCCCCCCAGGAGGCCATCATGGACGGGACGGAGATCGCGGTGTCCCCAATGATGTCCCCAGTGATGTCATTTGTCCCCAATGATGTCCCCACTGTCCCCTGTCCCCCCAGGAGGCCATCATGGACGGGACGGAGATCGCGGTGTCGCCGCGGTCGCTGCACTCGGAGCTGATGTGCCCCATCTGCCTGGACATGCTCAAGAACACCATGACCACCAAGGAGTGTCTGCACCGCTTCTGCTCCGACTGCATCGTCACCGCCCTCCGGAGCGGGT
>NW_026138375.1:0-41215 GCF_025592945.1 Manacus candei
CAGGGACAGGGGGACAGGGACAGGGGGACAAGGACAGGGGGGACAGGGGGGGACAGGGACAGGGTCACAGGGGGACAGAGGGGACAGGGACAGGGTCACAGGGGGGACAGGGACAGTGTCACAGGGGGGACAGGGACAGTGTCACAGGGGACACAGGGACAGGGTCACGGGGGACACGGGCACAGGGAGGGGACAGAGGGGTCACAGGGACACACAGGGACAGGGGACACAGGGACAGGGTCACAGGGGGGACACGGGCACAGGGAGGGGACAGAGGGCTCACAGCCACACACGGGCACAGGGACATCCCCCCACACAAACCCCCCTCGAGCTTCTTCCCGCCCTCAGAGGCCCCCCCAGGGCCGTGGGAGGAGGGAGGGGAGGTGCCAAGGTGCCCCCCCCGGGTGCCAGCGGTGCCACCAGCCCCGGCTCACCTTCTGCTTGGCCGCGTGCTCGGCCACCATGTCGCTGAAATCCTCCTTCTCCACCTGCGCCTGCTGCTCCCGCACGTGCTCCTCGTACTTCTGCGTCATGGCCGTGGGGTCCAGCTCCAGCTCCTCGGGGGCCAGGGCCACCTCCACCCCCTGGGCCTCTGTCACCGGCCCCTTCCGGCCCATCACCTGAGGGGACAGAGTCCTGTCACCTCCTGTCACCCCAGGACACAGCCCTGTCACCCCAGGGCCACCTCCACCCCCTGGGCCTCTGTCACCGGGCCCTTGCGGCCCATCACCTGAGGGGACAAAGTCACCCCTGTCACCCCAGGGCCACCTCCACCCCCTGGGCCTCTGTCACTGGCCCCTTCCGGCCCATCACCTGAGGGGACAAACTCCTGTCACCCCAGGACACAGCCCTGTCACCCCTGTCACCCTCCCTGTCACCCCTGTCACCCTCCCTGTCACCCCAGGGCCACCTCCACCCCCTGGGCCTCTGTCACGGGGCCCTTGCGGCCCATCACCTGAGGGGACACAGCCCTGTCACCCCCCTGCCTGTCACCCCCTGTCACCTACTCCTGTCACCCCAGGGTGTTCTCAGGGGGATTTGGGGGGGGTCTCAGGGGGGTCTCATGGGTCTCAGGGGGATTTGGGGTGTTCTCAGGGGATTTGGGGGGGTTTCAGGAGGATTTGGGGAGGTCTCAGGGGATTTGGGGGGGGTGTCTCAGGGACTGGGGGTGTTTTAGGGGTATTTGGGGGGGGTCTCAGGGGTATTTGAGGGGTCTCAGAGTATTGGGGGGGTCTCAGGTGTATTTGGGGGGTCTCGGGTATTTGGGGGTCTCAGGGGGATTTGGGGGGCTCTCAGGGGTATTTGGGGGGTCTCAGGGGTATTTGGGGGGGTCTCAGGGGGATTTGGGGGGTCTCAGGGGGATTTGGGGGGTGTTTCAGGTGTATTTGGGGGGTCTCAGGGTATTTGGGGGGGTCTCAGGTGTATTTGGGGGGGGGGTCTCAGTGGTATTTGGGGGGTCTCAGGTGTATTTGGGGGGTCTCAGGGGTATTTGGGGGGTCTCAGGGTATTTGGGGGGGGGTCTCAGAGGTCTCAGGTGTATTTGGGGGGTCTCAGGGGTATTTGGGGGGGTCTCAGGGGTATTTGGGGGGTCTCAGATGTATTTGGGGGGTCTCAGGGTATTTGGGGGGTCTCACCGCCGCCATGTCGTAGATGTGGGTGGAGCCCATCATGGCCGTCCCCACCGTGGCCGTGCGTTTTTCGGGGACCACCGTGAACAGCTGGGGGGTCTCACTCCTGGGGGGGCACCCAGGGGGTCCTGTCTTACCTGTACCCCAAAATCCCAACCCCCCAGGACCCCCAAACCCCCCCAGCACCCACCCCCTGCCCCTGTGCCCACCCCCAGGGCACCCTGAGACCCCCTGAGACCCCAAACCCCCCAACCCCCCCCCCAGCACCCACCCCCCTCCTCCCAGCACCCCGAGACCCCCCCAGCACCCTGAGACCCCCCCAGCACCCCGAGACCCCCAGAGACCCCAAGACACCCCTTCAGCCCCCTGACCCACCCCCAGCACCCCAAGACCCCCCCAGCACCCACTGCCCCCCTCCCAGCACCCCAAGACCCCCCAACATCCCAAATTCCCCCCCCCAGCACCCACCCCTCTCCCCCCAGCACCCCGAGAACCCCCCACCCCCCCAAATCCCCCCCTCAGCACCCCAAGACCCCCCCACCCCAAATCTCCCGCCAGCACCCACCCCCCCTAAAATCCCCCCATGACCCCCCCCACAGGGCCCCCCTGAGCACCCCAAGGCCTCCCCAGCCCCCCAACACCCCAAGACCACCCCAGACCCCCCCAAATCCCCCCCACGCCCCCCTCACCCGTCCATGGCCTCCTCGATCTTTGTCCCCCCTCCACCCTCCCACCCCCCTAAAATCCCCCCATGCCCCCCTCACACAGGGCCCCCCTGAGACCCCAAGACCCCCCCAGCCCCCCAACACCCCAAGACCCCCCCAAGACCACCCCAAATCCCCCCCACGCCCCCCTCACCCGTCCATGGCCTCCTCGATCTTCTTCTTGCGCAGCTCGATGAGCTCGGGGGTCTCCATCCCCGCCGGCACCGACGAGAAGCCCCCCGGGGTGATCAACCCACTGAGGGGGCACAGGGGGGTCAGAGGGCACCCAAGGGGGGGCTGGGGGGTCCCTGTGGGTGCTGGGGGGTCCCCAAAATGTGCCTGGGGGTGATGGACCCCCATTCCCATCCCAAGGATGACCCCGGGGGGGATCAGCCCAAAGTGGAGGGATTGGGGGGCTCAGGGGGATTTGGGATGTTGGGGGGCACCCCTGGGTGCTGGGGGGTCCCTAAGGGTGCTGGGGGAGGCCTCTGGGTGCAGGGGGTCTCAAGGGGTGCTGGGGGGTCCCCAAGCTGTCCCAGGGGGTGATGGACCCCCATTCCCATCCCAAGGACAACCCCAGTGGGATCAGCCCAAAGCGAGAACATTTTGGGGCTCAGGGGGATTTGGGGGGTGCTGGGGGGTCCCTGTGGGTGCTGGGGGGCACCCCTGGGTGCTGGGGGGGTCCCTGTGGGTGCTGGGGGGCACCCCTGGGTGCTGGGGGGGTCCCTGACCTGTCGGCAGGGGTGATGAATCCGGTCTCATCCGGTTTTTCTTCATCACTCTCCTCCTCCTCCTCCTCTTCCGAGGATTCCTCGTCCGAGGGCTCCAGTTCCCCCCAGGGGGTCCGGTCGATCTCCTCCTCCTCCTCCTTCGTCTGGGGGGGCACAGGGGGGTCAGGGGGATTTTTGGGTGCTGGGGGGGGTCAGGGTGGGCGTCAGGGTGTTTTAGGGGGGCTTTGGGTGCCCAGGAGGGGGATTTGGGGGCTCCTGCTCTCCCCAGGGGGTCCCATCGATCTCCTCCTCCTTTGTCTGGGGGGGGCACAGAGGGGGTCAGGGGGATTTTTGGGTGCTGGAGGGGTCAGGTCAGGGTGTTTGGGGGGGTCTGGGGGGATTTTGGGTGGGTCTGGGGGGGTTTGGGTGCCCAGGAGGGGCATTTGGGGGCTCCAGTTCCCCCCAGGGTATCCCATCCATCTCCTCCTCCTCCTTCATCTGGGGGGGCAAAGGGGGGCCAGAGGGATTTTTGGGTGCTGGGGGGGGGTCAGGGTGTTTGGGGGGGGGGGGGTCTGGGAGGATTTTGGGTGGGTCTGGGGGTGGTTGGGTGCCCAGGAGGGGGATTTGGGGGCTCCAGTTCCCCCCAGGGGGTCCCATCCATCTCCTCCTCCTCCTTCATCTGGGGGGGCCAAGAGGGGGTTTGGGGGGTCAGGGTGACGATTTTGGGTGCTGGGGGGGGTCAGGGTGGGGGTCAGGGTGTTGGGGGGGGGTCAGGGTGTTTGGGGGGATTTTGGGTGCCCAGGAGGAGGATTTGGGGGCTCCAGTTCCCCCCAGGGGGTCAGGGGTGATCTCCTTGATCGTCAGGGGGGATCCTAAAGCAGTCCCAGGGATTTGGGGGTCCTGGGGGGGGTCCCAGGGGGGTCCCGGGGGGTCCCAGGGTGGTCCCGGGGCTTTGGGGGTGCCGGGGGGGTCCCAGGGTGGTTCCAGGGATTTGGGGGGGTCCCAGGGTGGTCCTGGGGGTTTGGGGGTCCCAGGGGGGTCCCAAGGGGTTGGGGGTGCCAGCGGGGTCCCAGGGTGGTCCCGGGGGTTTGGGGGTCCCGGGGGGGTCCCAGAGATTTGGGGGGGTTCCCAGGGTGGTCCCGAGGGTTTGGGGGTCCCAGGGGGGTCCCAGGGTGGTCCTGGGGGTCTGGGGGTCCTGGGGGGTTCCCAGGGTGGTCCCAAGGGTTTGGGGGTCCCAGGGGGTTCCCAGGGTGGTCCCGGGGGTCTGGGGGTCCCGGGGGGGTCCCAGGGTGGTCCCGGGGGTCTGGGGGTCCCAGGGGGTTCCCAGGGTGGTCCCGGGGGTCTGGGGGTCCCGGGGGGGTCCCCAGTACCTGGAACTCGGCCGCGTTGGTCCCGAACACGTCCCCATAAAGCGGCTTCCCCGTCTCGTCCACGGGGGGCTTCCCCCACCCCCCCGCGTGGTACCCGAAGGAACAGCCCTGGGGGGGGACACAGGGGGGGTCACAGAGCCCCCCCGAGCCCCCCCAAAAAAACCCTGACCCCCCCCAAACCCCCCTGTGCCCCCCAAATCCCCCCCACCCTCCAATTCCCCTGAAACCTCCCCCAAAATCTCCCCAAGGGTCCAAAGGAGGAACTCGGGGGGGTCACAGAGCCCCCCCCCCCCCCAAAAAACACCCCTGACCCCCCCCCAGACCCCTCCTGGGTCCCCAGAGACCCCCAACATCCTCCAGCCCTCCCCAGATCCCTCCAGCCCTCCCCAAACTCCCCCCATCAGCACCCACAGACCCCCCGAGATCCCCAAAGTCCCCCCCCAGACCCCAAATGCCTCCCCAAGACCCCAAAAAACACCCCCCAGAACCCAAAGCCCCCCCAGCACCCCCCCACACACCTCGGGGATGGGGCACTTGAGCCCCAAAAGCCCCCAAGCCCCCCAAAATCCCCTCTCACCTCGGGGATGGGGCAGTTGAGCCCCCAAACCCCCCCCAAGCCCCCCAAAATCCCCTCTCACCTCTGGGATGGGGGAGTTGAGCCCCCAAACCCCCCCCAAGCCCCCCAAAATCCCCTCTCACCTCAGGGATGGGGGAGTTGAGCCCCCAAGCCCCCCAAAATCCCCTCTCACCTCAGGGATGGGGGAGTTGAGCCCCCAAGCCCCCCAAAATCCCCTCTCACCTCAGGGATGGGGGAGTTGAGCCCCCAAGCCCCCCAAAATCCCCTCTCACCTCAGGGATGGGGGAGTTGAGCCCCGGGATCTTGAGGTTGGGGTAGGAGGGGGGGGGGGCCGTAGCGCTGCATCGCGATCAGCCACGGGGGGGGCACCTTGTGGGCGTTCTGGGGGGAAAAGGGGGGGGGTCAGCACCCAGGGGGGCCCCCCCAGCACCCAGAGACCGCCCCAGCACCCAGAGACCCCCCCCAGCATCCATGGACCCATCCCAGCACCCAAGGGTGCCCCCCCAGCACCCTCAGACCCCTCCCAAGTCACCCCCGAGTCTGGGGGTGCCCAACACCAAGGGGTGACACCCCCATTCCCAGTGTCCCCCCCCCCCCCGTTCCCAGTGTCCCCTCCCCATTCCCAGTGGCCCTCCCATTCCCAGTGGCCCTCCCATTCCCAGTGCCATTCCCAGTATCCCTCACTGGTCCCACGGGCATTCCCAGTGCCCATTCCCAGCATTCCCAGTGCCATTCCCAGTGTTCCCAGTGCCCCTCACCGGTCCCACGGGCATTCCCAGTGTTCCCAGTGCCATTCCCAGTGTTCCCAGTGCCATTCCCAGCATTCCCAGTGCCATTCCCAGTGTTCCCAGTGCCATTCCCAGTGTTCCCAGTGCCCCTCACCGGTCCCACGGGCATTCCCAGTGTTCCCAGTGCCATTCCCAGTGTTCCCAGTGCCATTCCCAGTGTTCCCAGTGCCCCTTACTGGTCCCACAGGCATTCCCAGTGTTCCCAGTGCCATTCCCAGCGTTCCCAGTCTCCCTCACCGGTCCCACGGGCATTCCCAGTGCAATCCTCAGCTCATCCGAGAGATCTCCCGGTTTCTTCTCCTTCAGCCGCGTCTCGAACTCCTTCCCCTGGGGGGACACCGGGGGGACATTGGGGACATGGAGGGGGGACACCAAGGGGACATGGGGGGGACACCGAGGGGACATTGGGGACACTCGGGGGGGATATGGAGGGGGGACACCGAGGGGACATTGGGGGCACTCGGGGGGACATGGGGGGGATATGGGGGGGGACACTCGGGGACGTTCTGGGGGGACATGAAGGGGACATGACAGGGACATGGAGAGGAGGACATGGAAGGGTCATGGGGGGGACAGGAAGGGGGACATGGAAAGGGACATCGGGAACATTCTGGGGGGGACACGGGGGGGACATGGAAAGGGGACATTGGGGACATTCTGGGGGGACATGGGGGGGACATGGAAAGGGGACATTGGGGACATTCTGGGGGGACACAGGGAGGACATGGAGGGGATACAGGGAGGGATATGGAAGGGACACGGGGAGGGGACATTGGGGACATTCTGGGGGGACATGGAGGGGACATGAAGGGGACAGGGAGGGGAACATGAAAAGGGACATTGGGGACATTCTGGGGGGACATGGAGGGGACATGAAGGGGACAGGGAGAAGACATGGGGGGGACACTGGGGACACTCTGGGGGGACATAGAGACAACACAAGAGAGGAAGGTCCCCAAAGCCCCAAATGTCCCCCCAGGATGTCCCCAAAGCCCCAAATGTCCCCCCAGAATGTCCCCAAGGCCCCGGCTGTCCCCCCAGGCCACCCCATGGCGTGTCCCCGGGTGTCCCCAAGGTGTCCCCAGGGTCACCTCGTAGTAGAGGTCCCCGTGGATGGTGAGCTTGGGCTTGGTCTGCCACTTGAAGAAGGCGTCGTGCAGCTTCTGGTAATCGATGTCGATCTTGCCCATCTTGGGCCGGACCTTCTCCCGCATCTTGGACTTCATCGTCTTCTGCTCCTCCTGGGGACACACAGGGACAGGGATGGGCTCAGGGACAGGGTCAGGGACAGCCCTGGGGACAGTCACCGAGCCCTGGGGACACCCCTCATCTTCTGCTCCTCCTGGGGACACACAGGGACAGGGATGGGCTCAGGGACAGGGTCAGGGACAGTCACTGAGCCCTGGGGACACCCCTCAACTTCTGCTCCTCCTGGGGACACACAGGGACAGGGATGGGCTCAGGGACAGGGTCAGGGACAGCCCTGGGGACAGTCACCGAGCCCTGGGGACAGCCCTCATCTTCTGCTCCTCCTGGGGACACACTGGGACAGGGATGGGGTCAGGGACAGGGTCAGGGACAGCCCTGGGGACAATCACTGAGTCCTGGGAATACCCCTCAACTTCTGCTCCTCCTGGGGACACACTGGACAGGGATGGGCTCAGGGACAGGGTCAGGGACAGTCACTGAGCCCTGGGGATACCCCTCAACTTCTGCTCCTCCTGGGGACACACTGGACAGGGATGGGGTCAGGGACAGGGACAGTCCTGGGGACAGGGACAGGGTCAGGGACAGTCCCCAACCCCAACCTCCCCAAACCCCCCAAAACCCAACCCCAACCTCCCCAAACCCCCCCAAACCCCACCCCAACCTCCCCAAACCCCCCCCAAACCCTCCCCCAACCTCCCCAAACCCCCCGAAACCCAACCCCAACCTCCCCAAACCCCCTGAAATCCAACCCCAACCTCCCCAAACCCCCCCAAACCCCACCCCAACCTCCCCAAACCCAACCCCAACCTCCCCAAACCCCCCCAAACCCCCCCCCCAACCCCCCGAGCCCCCTCCCCGGTGCCCCCCACCTTCTCCTGCAGGGCCTCCCTCATCTCCTGGATGCCCGTGCGCTTGATGAACTCGGGCAGCTCGAAGGGGGGCTTCTCGATGCCCCTCTTGCCCTGCAGGTACTTCCTCTTGAAGCACCAGTGCCGCGGCACCGGCACCGAGTTCCGCGTGGCCTTGAGGTGGACGAGCAGCTTGGGGTCCTGGGCGGTCACGTCGTGCATCTCCACCACGTCCGGCCGGGCCACCAGCTGGGGACACCACGGGATGGTCAGGGGACAGCAGGGACACCACGGGGACGGTCAGGGGACAGCAGGGACACCACGGGATGGTCAGAGGACAGCAGGGACACCACGGGGACGGTCAGGGGACAGCGGGGACACCACGGGATGGTCAGGGGACAGCGGGGACACCACGGGGACGGTCAGGGGACAGCAGGGACACCACGGGATGGTCAGGGGACAGCAGGGACACCACGGGATGGTCAGGGGACAGCGGGGACACCATGGGGATGGTCAGGGGACAGCGGGGACACCATGGGGGCGGTCAGGGGGCACTCAGGGGACAGCGGGGACACCATGGGGATGGTCAGGGGACAGCGGGGACACCATGGGGGCGGTCAGGGGGCACTCAGGGGACAGTGGGGACACCATGGGGATGGTCAGGGGGCACTCAGGGGACAGTGGGGACACCACGGGGACGGTCAGGGGACACTCAGGGGACGGTGGGGACACTCAGGGGACAGTGGGGACACCATGGGGACGGTCAGGGGACACTCAGGGGACACCACGGGGACGGTCAGGGGATGGTAGGGACACCACGGGGATGGTCAGGGGACAGGGGGGACACCATGGGGACAGTCAGGGGACAGCAGGGGACAGTGAGGACACTCAGGGGACAGTGGGGACAGTCAGGGGACGGTCAGGGGACAGCGGGGACACCACGGGGATGGTCAGGGGACACTCAGGGGACAGTGGGGACACCACGGGGATGGTCAGGGAACACTCAGGGGACAGTGGGGATAGTCAGGGGACAGTGGGGACACGGCCGGGCCACCAGCTGGGGACAGCCAGGGGACAATCAGGAGACACTCAGGGGACAGGGGGGACAGTCAGGGGACAGCACGAACACAGTGAGGATGTTCAGGGGACAGTGGGGACAGTGGAGGGACAGTGAGGGGACACTCAGGGGACAGTGGGGGGACAGTGGGGATGTTCAGGGGACAGTGGGGACACTCAGGGGACACTCAGGGGACACCACGGGGACGGTCAGGGGACAGCAGGGGACGAGGTCGGGGTGGCACTGGGGGCACCCAGGGGAGGCCGAGGTGGGTAACTGGGGGCACTGGGTGACACTGGGGGCAACCAGGGGAGGTCACTGGGGGCACTGGGTGACACTGGGGACGTGTCCCCAAGGTGTCCTCAAGCCTCACCTGCTTCAGCTCGGCCACGGTGAAGCGGTTCATGCGCCGCAGTTTCTTCTTGGACAGCTTGGGGACCTCCTGCTTCTTCTCCTGGGGACACCCCGGCGGTGGCACCGTCAGGGACTGTCCCCTCCTGTCCCCTCCCAGGGACTGTCCCTCCCCCATGTCCCTGCTGTCACCCCCCTACCACCACAGTGTCCCCAAAGCCCCCCGTGTTGTCCCCACCTCGGTACCAGGCCCCCCCTGTCCCCTGGATGTCCCCACCTGCTCGTCCTCAGGACTGTCCCCAATGTCCTCCCAGTGTCCCCTTAGTGTCCCCAACGTCCCCTCAATGTCCCCTAGTGTCCCCAATGTCCTCCCAATGCCCCCAATGTCCCCCCAGTGTCCCCCTGTCCCCTGTCCCACCTGCTCATCCTCCGAGCTGTCCCCAATGTCCCCCCAATGTCCCCAATGTCCCCCAGTGTCCCCCAATGTCCCCCCAATGTCCCCCTGTCCCCTGTCCCACCTGCTCATCCTCAGAGCTGTCCCCAATGTCCCCAATGTCCCCCCAATGTCCCCCCAATGTCCCCCCAATGTCCCCCCAGTGTCCCCCTGTCCCCCGTCCCACCTGCTCATCCTCCGAGCTGTCCCCGTCGCTGCCCCTGGTCCCCAATGTCCCCAATGTCCCCCCAATGTCCCCAATGTCCCCCCAATGTCCCCAGTGTCCCCAATGTCCCACCTGCTCATCCCCAGAGCTGTCCCTGTCGCTGCCCCAGGTCCTCAATGTCCCCCCAATGTCCCCCCAGCCCCCCCAGTGTCCCCCTGTCCCCCGTCCCACCTGCTCATCCTCCGAGCTGTCCCCAATGTCCCCCCAATGTCCCCCCAGCCCCCCCAGTGTCCCCCTGTCCCTGTCCCACCTGCTCATCCTCGGAGCTGTCCCCATCGCTGCCCCTGGTCCCGTCCTCGGGGCCCTTTTTCCGGGGGGCTCCGGCGTTTTCCGCCCTCTCCGCCCGCTCCGGCTCCTTCTCCTTGTCCTTCTTCACGTCATCCGTCAGCTGGGGGGGCACAGGGGGGTCAGGGGGTCCCCTGTCACCCCCCCCAGCACCCAGGGGTGCCCCCCACCCTTAAAAACACCCCAAATCCACCAAAATCCAAAAATTCCCCCAAAATAAGGGATTTTGTTGCCCCCCCCCAGCACCCAAAGGTGCCCCCCACCCCTCTCAGCACCCATTGGGTGCCCCCCACCCTCAGTGGGTGCCCCCCCACTCTCTCTGGGTGCCTCCCCCCAGGAAATACCTTAAAACCACCAAAACTCCCCCAAAATAAGGGATTTGTTACCTGTGGGCGCCCCTGGGGGACGTTTGGGGACCCCTCCGAGGGCACTGCCCCCCCCCCCCAGCACCCAGAGGTGCCCCCCACCCATCCCAGCACCCACTGGGTGCCCCCCACCCTCAATGGATGCCCCCTCCCACCATGGGAAACACCTTAAACCCACCAAAACTCCCCCAAAACCACCAAAACTCCCCCAAAATAAGGGATTTCTCACCTGTGGGCGCCCCTGGGGGACATTTGGGGACCCCCCCGGGGGTGCTGCCCCCCCCCAGCACCCAAAGGTGCCCCCCCTGGCCCAAAATCCCACCTTGAAGGCCTCGAAGATCCTCTTGAAGAAGACGAAGTTGGGGTCGTAGATCTCGGGCTCCTCGGTCACATACTCGATCTCCACCTCCGGGGGGGTCTCCCCGGGGGTCTCGGGGTCCCCCTTGGGGGGGGTGGGGGTGGGGGGACCCTCCCGGGCCGCGCCCCTCCCCCCCCGCTTCTTCTTCTTGCGGTTCCGGCGCTTCCGGTTCCTCTGGGGGGGAGGGGAGGGGAGGGGGAGAACAAGGTGACCCCAGGGTGAGGCTGACCCCCCCCATGGTGACCCCAGGGTGGGATTGACCCCCCATGGGGACAGGGGTGACCCCAGGGTGGGCCTGACCTCCCCCCCCATGGTGACAAAGAGGACCCCGGGGTGGGTCTGACCCCCCCATGGGGACCCAAAGCTGGGCCTGACCCCCCCTCATGGGGACAGGAGGGACCCCAAGGTGGGTCTGACCCTCCCCCCCAGGGGACAGGGGAGACCCCAGGGTGGGTCTGACCCCCCCCATGGTGACCTCAGGGTGGGGCTAACCCCCCCCATGGGGACCCCAGGGTGGGATTGACCCCCCATGGGGACAGGGGGGATCTCAGGGTGGGCCTGACCTTCCCATGGGGATCCCAGGATGGGATTGACCCCATATGGGGACGGGGGGGGCCTCAGGGTGGGCCTTAACCCCCCCCGGGGACCCTGACCCCCCCATGACAACAGGAGTGACCCCAGGGTGGGTCTGACCCCCCCATGGGGACAGGGGGGACCCCAGGGTGGGCCTGACCCCCTCCATGGGGACAGGGGGTTCTCAGGGTGGGCCTGACCCCCTCCATGGGGACCCCAAGATGGGTCTGACCCCCCCCCTCCATGACAATGGGGGGGACCCCAGGGTGGGGCTGACCCCCCCATAGGGACAGGGGGGATCTCAGGGTGGGGTTGACCCCCCATGGGGACAGGAGTGACCCCAGGGTGGGCCTGACCCCCCCCAGGGTGACACGAGGGTGACACAGGAGTGACCCCAGGGTGCTCCAGGACCCTCCCTGGACAGACCCATCTGGGATTTCCCCCCCCACCTCAGGTACCCCCAGAGATTTTGGGGGCTCCAGGGACCCCCCCACTCCCCTCAGGTGCCAGTCTGGGTGGGGGGTGTCCCCGAAGCCCCCCCAAAAAGTGTCACCTCCTTCTTGGAGCCCCCCGTGTCCTCCTCGGTCTCCGAGGCCGACGCCCGCGGCTCCGTCTCCATCTCCTCCTCCCCTGGGGGGGCACCGGGGGGGGTCAGGGGGTGCCCCCAACCTCAGGGGCACTGGGGGGGCTCAGGGGGTGCCCCCCCCAACCTCAGGGGCACTGGGGGGGCTCAGGGGGTGCCCCCCCAACCTCAGGGGCACTGGGGGGTCAGGGGGTGCCCCCCACCCTTGGGGGCATCATGAGGGTTCAGGGGGTGCCCCCCACCCTTGGGGGCATCATGGGGGGCTCAGGGGGTGCCCCCCCATTCTCAGGGGCATTGGAGGGGCTCAGGGGGTGCCCCCCACCCTTGGGGGCATCATGGGGGGGGGCTCAGGGAGTGCTCCACGCCCTTGGGGGCATCATGGGGGGGGCTCAGGGGGTGCCCCCCACCCTTGGGGGCATCATGGGGGGGGCTCAGGGGGTGCCCCCCACCCTTGGGGGCATCAGGGGGCTCAGGGGGTGCCCCCCCATTCTCAGGGGTATTGGAGGGGGTCACAGGGTGCCCCCCACCCTCAGTGGCACTGGGGGGGGTCAGGGGGTGCCCCCCACCCTCAGTGGCACTGGGGGGGGATCAGGGGGTGCCCCCCAACCTCAGGGACACTGGGGGGGGTCAGGGGGTGCCCCCCAACCTCAGGGGCACCGGGGGGGGGTCAGGGGGTGCCCCCCACCCTTGGGGGCATCATGAGGGTTCAGGGGGCGCCCCCTACCCTGGGGGGCATCATGGGGGGGGCTCAGGGGGTGCCCCCCACCCTTGGGGGCATCAGGGGGCTCAGGGGGTGCCCCCCCATTCTCAGGGGCATCGGAGGGGGTCACAGGGTGCCCCCCACCCTCAGTGGCACTGGGGGGGGTCAGGGGGTGCCCCCCACCCTTGGGGGCTGCCCCCCCCCCCCATAGATGACCACTCCCCTCTGGGTGTAGGTAGATTCTGGGGATCCCCCCTGGGTTCTGGGGGTCCCCCCTGGCTGTGGGGGGCTCTGGGGGTCCCCCCTGGCTGTGGGGGGCTCTGGGGGTCCCCCCTGGGCTGGGGGGTCTCACCTGAGCCCCCCGGGACGGTGACCAGCTCCTCCTGCCGACTCTCCTTGAGCTGCAGGATCTTCTCCAGCGCCTGCGGGATCTTGGGGCCCACCCCGGAGTCCTCGGGCTGGGGGGGGACAGGGGGGGTCAGGGGGACCCCCCAGAGCTCAGGGAGACCCCCAAAATTGCCCCAAACTCGGGAGGAACCCCCCAAAATTCAGGGGGACCCCCAACATCCCTTGGAAGTCAGGGAGATCCCCCACCCACCAGGAACAGACCCCCACCCATCTGTGGGACCCCCACCCATCTGTGAGACCCCCACCCATCTGTGAGACCCCCACCCATCACAAAGAGACCCCCACCCATCTGTGAGCCCCCCACCCATCAGGAACAGACCCTCACCCATCCGTAGGACCCCCCCCCATCAGGGGCAGACCCCTCCCTATCCATAGAACCCCCCCCATCAGGAACAGAACCCCCCCCATCAGGAACAGACCCTCACCCACCAGGAGACCCCCACCCATCAGAAGGAGACCCCTCCCTATCTGTAGGACCCACACCCATAAAGAAGAGACCCCCACTTACCAGGAGACCCCCACCCATCTATAGGACCCCCACCCATCAGGAGCAGACCCCCACCCATAAGGAACAGACCCCCCCCTGCACCCCCAGACCCACCTCTCTGCTCTCCTCCCCGGGGGGTGGGGGGGGTCCTCGGGGCCGGGGGGCCCCCATGGGCAGGGGGGCTCCCATGGGACCACCTGGGGGGGGGGACAGGGGGTGTGTGAGAGGGACAAAAGGGACATGGGGGGGACAGGGGGGACGTGGGGGGGACACAAAGGGGATGGGGGGGGAACAAAGATGACATGGGGGACACACAGGGGGGACACAGAGGGGACATGGGGGGACAAAGATGACATGGGGGGGGACAAAGATGACATGGGGGGGGACAAAGATGACATGGGGGGCCACAAAGGGGACATGGGGGGCCACAAAGGGGACATGGGGCCACAAAGGGGACATGGGGGGACAAAGATGACATGGGGGGGGACAAAGATGACATGGGGGGACACAGGGGGACAGAGAGGTGACACGAGGGAAGGTGACAGGACACCCCCCCGGTGTCCCCCCCACCCCGTCCCCCCCCCCAGGGGTGCCCCCTCACCTCGGGGGGCCAGCGGGGTCCGGGTGCCCAGGGGGGTGCCCAGGGGGGTCCCCTCGGGGGGCCCGCGGGGGGCCGGGGGGGGGCGGGGGGGTCAGCTTGGCCATCTCCTGCTGCCGCTCCTGCTCCAGCAGCACCGCGGCCTGGGGGGCACGGGGGGGTCAGGGGGGGTCCCCGGGACCCCTCCCCACCCACGGGAGACCCCCCACCCATGAGAGACCCGTCCCACCCATGGGAACACCCCTGCACCCCAGGGAGCCCCCCCAAGGGGAGCCCCCTCCTCCAGCAGCACCGCGGCCTGGGGGGGCACGGGGCGGTCAGGGGGGGTCCCCGGGACCCCTCCCCACCCACGGGAGACCCCCCACCCATGAGAGACCCGTCCCACCCATGGGAACACCCCTGCACCCCAGGGAGCACCCCCAAGGGGAGCCCCCTCCTCCAGCAGCACCATGGCCTGGGGGGGTCACAGGGGAGTCCGGGGGGGGGTCCCCAAGAACCCTCCCCACCCATGGGAACCCCCCCTGCACCCAGGGGAGCCCCCCCGCCCTCCCCCAGGGGAGCCCCCTCCTCCAGCAGCACCACGGGCTTTTTTTTGGGGGAAAAGGGGGGTCAGGGGGCACGGGGGGGTCCCCGAGACCCCCCCCACACACAGGGGAGCCCCCCCACCCACTCAAAGGACCTTCCCCCTCCCACTCAGGGGAGCCCCCTCCTCCAGCAGCACCACAGGCTTTGGGGGGGGGGCACGAGGGGGTCAGGGGGGTCCCTGAGACCCCTCCCCACCCATGGGAGCCCCCCCCCCACCCAGGGGTGCCCCCCCTCACCCTCTTCTGCTGCTCCAGCAGCTCCTGCTCCTTGGCCTTGTCCCCAAAGGGGTGCTGGCCCTGCGGGGGGGGGACAGGGGGGACACAGTCACGGGCTTTGTGCCCCCCCCGAACCCGCAGGGACCCCCCAGCACCCAAAACCACCACCACCACCCCCTCTCCTCCTGCAGCAGCCCTTTAACCCCCCCAGACCCCCCAAACCCCCCCAGGAGCCCCCCAATCCTCACCCTCTCCTCCTGCAGCAGCCCTTTAACCCCCCCAGGACCCTCCCAGGACCCCCCAACTCTCACCCCCTCCTGCTGCAGCAGCCCTTTAACCCCCCCAGACCCCCAAACCCCCTCCCAAATCCCCCCAAATTTTGCCTCCTCCTCCTGCAGGACCCCTTTAACCCCCCCAGGACCCCCCAACCCCCCCCAAATCTCACCCTCTCCTCCTGCAAGAGCCCTTTAACCCCCCCCAGACCCCCCAAACCCCCCAAAAGCCCCCCCAGGACCCCCCAAATCTCACCCTCTCCTCCTGCAGCAGCCCTTTAACCCCCCCAGACCCCCCAAAAGCCCCTCCAGACCCCCCAACTCTCACCCTCTCCTCCTGCAGCAGCCCTTTAACCCCCCCAGACCCCCCCAGGACCCCCCCAACTCTCACCCTCTTCTCCTGCAGCAGCCCTTTAACCCCCCCAGACCCCCCAAAAGCCCCCCCAATCTCACCCTCTCCTCCTGCAGCAGCCCTTTAACCCCCCCAGAACCCCCCCAAACCCCCCAAAAGCCCCCCAGACCCCCCAAAATCTCACCCTCTCCTCCTGCAGCAGCAGGGCCGCCTGCTGCTGGCCCAGCGAGAGCCGCTCCTCCTCCGACAGCCCCCCCGGGGGAGGGGGCGGGGGGGGCACCGAGACCCCCCCCACGGGACCCCCCCCCAGCCCAAAGCCCAAGCCCAGCCCCGGAGGGGGGGGAGGGAGCAGGGGGGGCAGCTGGGGGGGCAAAAAAAGGGGGGTGGGGGGTAAGAGAAGGGCACTCATTGACCCCCCCCAGACTCCCCCCCCCGCGGGAATTATGGGGGGGTCTGGAGGGGTCTGACCCCCCCCCCAAATGAAATTGGGTGTTCTGAGGGAGTCTTTAACCCCCCCAAAAAACATTGGGTGTTCTGGGGGGGCTTTTAGCACCTCCCCCCCCAAAATGAGGTGCCCCCCCCAGCACCCACTGACCCCCCCCCAACTCAAAATTGGGTGTCCTGAGAGTATTGTACCCCCCAAAAAAAATTTGGGCACCCTAATAGTGTCTTAAACCTCCTCCCCCCCAAAATTTGGGTGCCCTGGGGCTGTTCCTGCTCCCTCCCCCTAAAAATTTGGGTTCCCTAGGGGTGCTCCTGCTCCCCCCCCTCCCCAAAATTGGGTGTTCTCAGAGAGTCCTAACCCCCCCCCCCCAAATTTGGGTGCCCTGGGGGTAATTTTACCCCTTTATTTACCCCCACCCCACCCCCTAAAATTGAGACCCCCGGGGGTGTCCCCCTCCCTCCCCCCCAGCACCCCCTGACCCCCCCAACTCAAAATTGGGTGTTCTGAGAGCATCTGAACCCCCCCCAAAAAAAACACCTGGGTGTTCTGAGAGTATCCTAAACCCCCCCCAAAAAAATTTGGGTGCCCTGAGGGTGCTCCTGCCCCCCCCAAAAAAAATTTGGGTGCCCTGGGGGTGCTCCTGCCCCCCCCCAAAAAAATTTGGGTGCCCTGGGGGTGCTCCTGCCCCCTCCCAAAAAAATTTGGGTGCCCTGGGGGTGCTCCTGCCCCCCCCCCCCAAAATTTGAGTGCCCTGGGGGTGCTCCTGCCCCCCTCCAAAATTTGGGTGCCCTGGGGGTGCTCCTGCCCCCCCCCCCCCCAAAAATTTGGGTGCCTTAAGAGTGTCCTAAACCCTCCCTCTATAATTTGGGTGCCCTGGGGGTGCTCCTGCCCCCCGCCCTAAATTTTGGTGCCCTGGGGGTAATTTTCCCCCTTTATTTATCTCCCCCCCCCACACCCCAAAATTGGGACCCCCGGGGGTGCCCCCCAGCATCCATTGCACCCCTCCCCCCAAACCAGCCCCCGGGGGGGTTCCTGACCCCCCCCCAGACCCCCCAAAATCCCACCTGGGGGGGCGGGGCCTTGTCCCCCTCCTCGGGGCGCAGGTTGGGGCGGCTCAGCACGATCCCAGTCTGGGGGGGGACACACACAAATTGGGGGGTCTCTGTGAGCCCCCCCCCACTTTTGGGGGGCACAGAGACCCCCCCCGAAGGGATGGGGGTGGTGGGACCCCCCCCAACCCCCCCAAAATTATACAAACACGTCCCAAAAACGAGGGGCACAAAAGGATTGGGGGGAGGAGGGGGGGCAAAGGGGGATATTGGGGTGTCCCCCCCCCCAATTTTGGGGGTCCCAGGGGGTCTCACCTGCAGGGTGTAGGCCTGGAGTCGCTCCAGCAGCTCCTCACGGGTCCCTGGGGGGGTCAAGGGGGGGGTCAGGGACCCCCAAATTATGCCCCTCCCCCTTTTACCCCCTCCCATTTTACCCCGACCCCCCCCTCTAAAATTTTTCTGCCCTCAGGGACCCCCAAATAACCCTCAAAACCTCAATGAGACCCCTCATGACCCCCCAAAATAACCCCAGGGACCCCCCAACCCTTCCTGTGACCTCCAAATACCCCTCAAAACCCTTCCTGTGACCTCCAAATACCCCTCAAAACCCCAGTGAGACCCCCCAGCCCCCCAACATCTCCCAAACGCCCTTGAGACCCCCCCCAACACCCTCAAGGACCCCCTGGGACCCCCCAAGACCTCCCAAACTCCTCCAGCGCCCCCAATTCCCTCATGACCCCCCCTAAATCCCCCCAGTCCCCTCAGGTACCCCCAAACATGCCCCCTGTGACCCCTCAACCCCCACAAGTCCCCCCCAAACCCCCTCAGGCGACCCCCAGCCCCCCCCAATCCCCTCAGGTACCCCCTAAACCTGCCCCCTGTGCTCCCCCAGCCCCCTCAATCCCCTCAGGCTCCCCCTCTAAGCCCCCCCTCGGCGACCCCAGTCCCCTGTTCAGCCCCCCCAATCCCCTCAGGGACCCCCTAAACCTGCTCCTTGTGCCCCTCGAATCCCCTCAGGCCCCCCCCAAGACCCCCCAGGCGACCCCCAGCCCCCCTCCAGCCCCCCCAACCCCCTCAGGTGCCCCCTGAAGCTGCCCCCCCCTCACCCCCATCCCCGCTCCCCCCCTCAGTCCCGCACCCTGCGCGGGGGCTCCGATGCCGGCCAGCGTGGCCTGGAGCTCGGGGTGGGCCCAGCCCGCGTAGGGGGAGCGCTCGGCGGCGCGGGGGTCCCTGAGGGGCTCCCCGGGGGCCCCCCCCGGCCCCGCTCCCGCCGCCTCCGCGCGCTCCGCCGCCATCTTGTCCCGCTCCGGCCGCGGCCAACGGGAGACCGCGCCGTGTGATGACGTCACCGCATCGGCCAATAGGAGAGCGCGTCGCGTGATGACGTAATTGCACCGGAGGAGGGGGCCAAGCGGCTCTGGGGGCGCGGGTAATGACGTCACGGAGGGCGGCTCAAGCGTCTTGGGAGTGATGACGTCACGGACACCACCACACGGACAGCGGGGGGCGGTGGTGACGTCAGATAGAGCCGCTTTGCTCCGGCAGTGACGTCACAGCATCCCCCTCAATCCCCTTCGGCGGGAAGGGGGGTGCACCCACCCGCAGGTCCCAGGCCACGCCCACTTCATTTAAATGTCCCCGCCTGTCCCCGCCTGCCCACCTGACCCGGCTCCACCCACTAGGTCTTCATTTGCATAGGCCCGCCCACCACGCGAGTGTGGGCTCATTTACATAGCCCACCACGGACCCACAGACTCATTTGCATAACCACACCTGGCTTGGTTCTTCTAATTTGCATGCCCCGGCCCACATTAAAGTCCCATCACCTCATGCATTTGCATGACTCCGCCCACATCTCACAGCGCAGGGCTCGTCTTCATTTGCATAGCCACACCCACCAGTGTGAAAGCCGCGCCTCTCCTTCTGGCCCCGCCCCGAGGAGTTCATTCATTGTCTGTGAGCCCCGCCCTTTTTGTGGGCGTGGCTTCGTGGCAGACCACGCCCATTGCGGGCCTGTCTTTAGAGCAAACCCCGCCCAGTGTGGGCGTGTCTTTCCCTGACCCCGCCCCGGGGGCGCGGCCTCTCAAGGCTCTCCTTCCCGGATGTGACGTCACCCCGGTCTCACCCGGAAGTGCCGCCGCAGGTGAGCGGGAGCGCGGGGGGGGCGGGGCCGGGTCGGGGGTCCCGGGGGGGGATTTGGGGGGTCCCGGGGGGGTCTCTGAGCCCCCCCCAATCCCCCGGGGGTCCCTGAGCGCCCCCCGTGTCCCCCCAGCCCCGCCATGTCCCGCGCCACCAAGCGGAAGCACGTGGTGCAGCAGCTGCTGCGGGACAGCGTCGAGCCCCGCGCGGCACAGAGCGTCGTCAGGGTGAGGGGGGGACACCGGGGGGGCACCGGGACGTGGGGACATTGGGGGGGCCATGGGGCCATGGGGGGGACACAGGGATGGAGGGACGCTGCTGGGGGGACACTGGGGGGGACATTGGGGACACAGTGACACCCTGGGGGGACTGAGGGGACATTGGGGGGGACATTGGGGACACAGTGACACCCTGGGGGGACTGAGGGGACATTGGGGGGACACCTGGGGGGGACATTGGGGACACGGTGACATCCTGGGGGGACTGAGGGAACATTGGGGGGACATTGGGGACACAGTGACACCCTGGGGGGGCAGAGAGGACATTGGGGGGACACCTGAGGGGTCCCTGTTTGTGGGGACAGGGGGACACAGCCGGGTGGGGCAAGGAGGGCGGGGGTGGCCCTGCCCACCCTGTGACCCCCCTGTGACCCCCCCCAGGTGTTGGGGACCCCGGGGAACAACCTGCACGAGGTGGAGACGGCGGAGGGGACGCGGTTCCTGGCCAGCATGCCCCCCCGGTTCAGGAAGCACATCTGGATCAAGAGAGGTGACACTGCCATTGTCATTGTCACACTGTCACTGTTACACTGTCATTGTCACAGTGTTACTGTCATTGTCACACTGTCACTGTCACACTGTCACTGCCCCCTCGGTTCAGGAAGCACATCTGGATCAAGAGAGGTGACACTGCCATTGTCATTGTCATTATCACACTGTCATTGTCACACTGTCACTGTCATTGTCACAGTGTCACTGTCACTGTCCCACTGTCACTGTCACCCTGTCACTGTCACTGTCACACTGTCACCATCCTGTCCCCCCCCAGGTGACTTCCTGCTCGTGGACCCCATCGAGGAGGGGTCAAAGGTCAAGGCCGAAATCTCGCTGGTGCTGCTCCCCCCCCACGTGCGCTCGCTGCAGCTCCAGGGGCTCTGGTAGGACCCCAAAAATAACCCCCCACCCAAAAACAACCCCCAGGGGCTCTGGTAGGACCCCAAAACCAACCCCTCCACTCCAAAACACTCCCCAGGGGCTCTGGTAGGACCCCAAAACCAGCCCCCACCCCAAAACACCCCAGGGCAAAGACCCCCCCGGGGTGGGGGCACCCCCTCCCAGTGCTCCCAGTCCCTCCCAGTGCTCCCAATCCCTCCCAGTGACCCCCTTTACCCCCCCAGGCCTGAGGCGTTCGGGACCCCCGAGAGGCCGAATTCCAGGGAGGGGTGAGTTGGGGGGGGCAATAATTGGGGGGGGATAATTGGGGGGGTGGTAATGAGGGGGTGATAATTGAGGGGTGATAATGGGGGGTGATAATTGAGAGGATGATAATTGGGGGTGATAATTGGGAGGTGATAATGGGGGGCACTAATTGGGGGGGATAATGAGGAATGCTAATTAGGAGGTGACAATTTGGGGGTTGGTAATGGGGGGGTGATAATGGGGACAATAATTAGGGGGATAATTAGGAGCAATAATTGGGGGGGTCATAATGGGGGGCAATAATTGGGGGGACAATGAAGCGTGATAATTGGGAGGTGACAATTTGGGGGTTGATAATGGAGAACAATAATTGGGGGTGATAATTGGGGGGGAAATAATTGGGAGGTGATAACAGGGAGCAATAATTGGGGGTGATAATGGAGAGCAATAATTGGGGTGATAATTGGGGGGACAATTACAAGGGAGAGAGATAACGGGGTGTTAAATAGGGGCAATAATTGAGTGTTAATTGGGGAGGGCAATAACAGGGCTCAGTAACGGGGTGGGGCAGTAAGGGGGTGGGGCCTTGTGGGGACACTTGGGGGCAGTTGGGGACACTTGGGGACAGTTGGGGACACTTGGGGGCACTTGGGGGCAGTTGGGGACAGTTGGGGACACTTGGGGGCAGTTGGGGACAGTTGGGGACACTTGGGGCAGTTGGGGACACTTGGGACAGTTGGGGACACTTGGGACAGTTGGGGACACTTGGGGGCAGTTGGGGACACTTGGGGACACTTGGAGACACTTGGAGACACTTGGGACAGTTGGGACAGTTGGGGACACTTAGGGACAGTTGGGGGACACTTGGGACACTTGGGGACACTTGGGACACTTGGGACACTTGGGGACAGTTGGGGACACTTGGGACAGCTGGGGACAGTTGGGGACAGCTGGGGACACTGGGGGACACTTGGGGACACGGTGCCACCACTGTGACACGAGTGTGACCCCCCTGTGCAGGGATGGGGACAAGGATGGGGGGCTCTTTGTCAACACCAACCGTGTGGGGACCCCCGGGGACGAGGACACGGGGGACAGCGAAGAGGACACGGGGGACAGCACAGGGGACACGAGTGACAGTGAAGAGGACACGGGGGACAGCGACAGCCAGGAGGACACCGGTGACAATGGAGAGGACACAGGGGACAATGAAGAAGCCACAGATGACAATGAAGAGGACACGGGTGACAATGGAGAGGCCACAAGGGACAAGGACCCCGAGGAGGAGCACCCGGAGCACCCGAGTGACACGGAGGGTGACCCGAAGGACCCCCGTGACAAGATCAGCGGTGACAAGGACCTGAGTGACACAGGAGGTGACACAGAAGGTGACACGGAGGGTGACACGAAGGACCCCCGTGACAAGATCAGCGGTGACAAGGACCTGAGTGACACCGAGTGACATGAAGGGTGACAAAGAGTGACCCAAAGGACCCCCGTGACGGGAGCAGCGGTGACAAGGACCCGAGTGACACTGAGGGTGACAAGGACCCGAGTGACACCCAGGAGGACACGGGGGGGGCCGAGGCCACCCCCCACCCCCGGGACAGAGGGGCCAAGGACAGGGGGGACACTGGGGATGGTCCCCAATAAAGGACACTGTGGTGGCACTTGGGGACACGGGGGTGGCTCTGTGTCCCTTCCCCTCCCCCCCCAGTGACAGGAGGTGACACCGAGTGACAAAGGACAGCCCAGAGGCCTTTATTGTCCCCGGGGGGGGCACACGGGGGGGGCATTGAGGGGTCCCAGGGGGTGTCCCCAGGGGTCCTTTCCCAGAGGGTGTCCCCAGGGGTGTCCCCGGGGGGTCCCAGGGGTGTCCCCAGGGGTCCTTTCCCAGGGGGTGTCCCCAGGGGTGTCCCCGGGGGTCCTCACTTGGTGATGGTGTTCCTGGGAGGAGAAGGGGGGGGTGTCAGTGTCCCAGTGCTCCCAGTTCCCCTCCCAGCACCCCCAGTTCCCCATCCCAGTGTCCCCAGTCCCCCTCCCAGTGCTCCCAGTGCTCCCAGTCTCCATCTCAGTATTCCCCACCCCCTTCCCAGTGCCTCCAGCACCCCCAGTCCCCATCCCAGTATTCCCCAGTCCCTTCCAAGTGCCCCCAGTGCCCTTCCAGTCCCCCCAGCCCCATACCAGTACCCCCCACTCCCCTCCAAGTGCCCCCAGTCCCATCCCAGTGCCCCCAGTCTCTCCCAGTCTGTCCCAGTGCTCCCAGCGCTCCCAGTCCCCTCCCAGTGTGTCCCAGTGCTCCCAGTGCCCCCGATCCCCCCTCCCAGTGCCCCCAGCCCCCCTCCCAGTGCCTTCCCAGTGCCCCCCCAGTGCCCCCAGCCCCCCTCCCAGTGCTCTCCCAGTCTGTCCCAGTGCCCCCAGTCCCCTCCCAGTGTGTCCCAGTGCTCCCAGTGCACTCAATCCCCCTCCCAGTGCCCCCCTAGTCCGCCCCAGTGCCCCCAGCCCCCCTCCCAGTGCCCTCCCAGTGCCCCCCCAGTCCATCCCAGTGCTCCCAGTGCCCCCAATCCCCCTCCCAGTCCCTCCCAGTCCCCCCAGTGCACCCACGCGTTCATGCTCTTGCCGCTGCCGCTGAGGACGATGTAGGGGGTTTTCTGGGCCCGCTGCTTCTCCTGCAGCAGGGCCACCGTGCCCAGGGGGGTGTCACTGGAGCTCATCTTCTTCAGCAGCTGCACCCCAGAAACGGGGGGGGACACCCCAAAATCAGGGGGACCCCAAAACCCCCAAAAATCCCTAAAAATCCCCCAAAACCCCAAAGAATCCCAAAAACCCCAAAGAATGCCCCAAAAATCCCCATCCCACCGTGCCCAGGGGGGTGTCACTGGAGCTCAACTCCTTCAGCAGCTACACCCCAGAAACGGGGGGGACACCCCAAAATCAGGGGGACCCCAAAACCCCCCAAAAATCCCAGAGAATCCCCCCAAATCCCAAAGAATCGTGAAACCCCCAAAGGATCCCCCAAAATCCCCATCCCCACATGCCCAGGGGGGTGTCACTGGAGCTCATCTTCTTCAGCAGCTGCACCCCAGAAACGGGGGGGACACCCCAAAATCAGGGGGACCCCAAAAACCCCCAGGGAGCCCCCAAAATAACAGAGAATCCCGCAAAACCCCCCAAAATTCCAAAAGAATGCCCCAGAAATCCCCATCCCCCCGTGCCCAGGGGGGTGTCACTGGAGCTCATCTCCTTCAGCAGCTGCGCCCCAGAAACGGGGGGGACACCCCAAAATCAGGGGGACCCCAAACGAGGGAATCCCACCCGAGAAACTCCAGGGAATCCCTAAAAACTCCAGAGAATCCCCCAAAATCCCCCAAACTCAGGCCCCCTCAGGACCCCCCCAGGACCCCCCAGCCCCCCCCCCAGCCCCCTCACCGCCTCCTCGTCCAACTTCTTCATCCTCCGCTCCGTCTTCATCTTCCCGGAGCCCTTCCCGTGGAAGCGGTGGGAGAGCTGCCGGAACGCCTGGGGGGCACGGGGGGGTCAGCTGGGGGGGTTTTGGGGGGGGTTGGGGACATTTGGGGGGGGGGGGACACATTCTGGGGGGGTTTGGGGACATTTGGGGGGCTCAGGGGACACCCCCAGCCCTTCCCGTGGAAGCGGTGGCAGAGCTGCCGGAACGCCTGGGGGGGCACGGGGGGGTTTGGGGACATTTTGGGGGGGTTTGGGGACATTTGGGGGGTTTGGGGACATTTGGGGGGGTCAAGGGACACAGGGAACACCCCCAGCCCTTCCCGTGGGAGAGCTGCTGGAATGGCTGGGGGGGGAAGAGAGGGACAATGGGGGGCTTTGGGGACCTTTGGGGGGGGGGTTTGGTGCCCTCTGAGAAGTTTTGGGGACCCCAAAGGGGTTCTCAGGACCTCAGGGGTGGGTTTGGTGCCACCAGAACAGTTCTGGGGACCCCGGGGGTGGGTTTGGTACCCCCGGGGTGGGTTTGGTGCCCCAGGGTGGGTTTGGGGTTCCCAGGGATGGGTTTGGTACCCCAGGGGTGGGTTTGGTACCCCAAGGTTGGGTTTGGTGCCCCCAGGGGTGGGTTTGGTGCCCCCAGGGGTGGGTTTGGTACCCCAGGGGTGGGTTTGGTGCCCCCAGGGAGGTTCTGGTACCCCCGGGGTGGGTTTGGTGCCCCCAGGGGTGGGTTTGGTACCCCAGGGTGGGTTTGGTGCCCCTGTGGCGGGTTTGGTGCCCCCAGGGGTGGGTTTGGTGCCCCAGGGAGGTTCTGGTGCCCCCAGGGGTGGGTTTGGTGCCCCAGGGGTGGGTTTGGGGTTCCCAGGGGTGGGTTTGGTGCCCCCAGGGAGGTTCTGGTGCCCCCAGGGGTGGGTTTGGTGCCCCAGGGGTGGGTTTGGGGTTCCCAGGGGTGGGTTTGGTGCCCCCAGGGAGGTTCTGGTGCCCCCGGGGGTGGCACTGGGGGTCCCCCCACCTCTTTGGGGGTGAGCTTGCGGCCGGTCTCGTCCACGTACTCGATCTTCACGTCGGGCCTGTAGCCCTCCTTCTCCTTGAAATCCTGCGTGAAACCCCGGAACTCCTCCCGCCGGCTGTACTTGTCATCGATGGCCCTGGGGACACCAAAGGGACATTGGGGACACGTTAGGGACACCCAGGGGACATTGGGGACACCCAGGGGACATTGGGAACTCCTCCCGCCGGCTGTACTTGTCATCGATGGCCCTGGGGACAGGGGGGACATTGGGGACACGTTAGGGACACCCAAGGGACATCACTGGGACCTCCTCCCGCCGGCTGTACTTGTCATCAATGGCCCTGGGGACATTGGGAACAGGTTAGGGACACCCAGGGGACATTGGGGACATCACTGGGAACTCCTCCTGCTGGCTGTACTTGTCATCGATGGCCCTGGGGACAACAAGGGGACACTTTGGGGACACCCAGGGGACATTGGGGACATTGGGATTGGGGCACCCAGGGATGTGGCAGCTCCTCATGCCGGCTGTGGGTGTCACCAGGGGGGTGACAGAGGGGGTGACAGAGGGGAGGTGACAATGGTGACAGGACCCACATCTTGTCCTCGATGCAGTACATGGCCCAGGGCAGGGACAGGGGTGACAGGGGTGACACAGGAGGTGACAGGGGGGTGACAGGACCCACATCTTGTCCTCGATGCAGCACACGGCCCAGGGCAGGGACAGGGGTGACAGGGGTGACACAAAGGGTTACAGGGGTGACACAGAAGGTGACAGGGGTGACACAGGGGGTGACACAGGGGAGGTGACAATGGTGACAGGACCCACATCTTGTCCTCGATGCAGTACACGGCCGAGGGCAGGGACTTGTTGGGGGCTTTCACTCGAGCCACTTTCTGCACCGTGGTCTCCAACAGCCCTGGGGGGGCACAGGGGGGGTCAGGGGGGCACCAGAACCCTCAGGGACCCCCCAAATACCATCAGGGACCCCCAGGGACCCCTGACACCCTCAGGGACCCCCCAAATACCATCAGGGACCCCCAGGGACCCCTGACACCCTCAGAGACCCCCCAAATACCATCATGGACCCCCAGAGCACCCACAGGGACCCCCCAAATACCCTCAGGGACCCCCAGAGCACCCACAGGGACCCCCCAAATACCCTCAGGGACCCCCAGAGCACCCACAGGGACCCCCCAATACCCACAGGGACCCTCAAGCCCACCGAGCCTCCTTATAAGGCCCCCAAAGCCCCCCCAAATCCCTCCATAAGGCCCCCAAATCCCCCCCTAAGGCCTCCAAAGCCCCCCAGCCCCCCTCTAAGCCCCCCAAATCCCCCCCCAGGCCCCCCAGCCCTACCCTTGTTCTGGCAGAGCAGCAGGGCTGCGGCCAGGCCCCGGTTCACGATGGGCTCCTCGTCCAGGATCGTCGTGGAGGCTGCTGAGAACTGGGGGGGGAAAAAAAAGGGGGTTCAGGGGGAGCCCCCCCAATTTGGGGGACCCCAAAACCCACTTTTGGGGTGTCCCTCCCCATTTTCGAGGTGTCTGCCCCCATTTTCAAGATGTCTCCCCCCATTTTTGGGGTGTCCCTCCCCATTTTTGGGGTGTCTCCCCCCATTTTCAGGGTCTCCCTCCCCATTTTCAAGGTGTTTCCCCCCATTTTTGGGCTCTCACATCCTGCTGCTGCTTCTCCTCTGCCAGGTTGATGCTGCTCCAGCCCCCATTTTCCAGGTGTCCCTCCCTATTTTCAGTGTCCCCCTCCCCATTTTTGGGGTGTCCCCCCCCATTTTCGAGGTGTCTCCCCCCATTTTCGAGGTGTTTTCCCCCAAATTTGGACCCTCACATCCTGCTGTTACCTCTCCTCTGCCAGGTTCACGCTGCTCCACCCCCCATTTTCGGTGTCCCCCCCCATTTTCAGTGTCCCCCTCCCTGTTTTTGGGGTGTCCCTCCCCATTTTCGAGGTGTTTTCCCCCAAATTTGGGCTCTCACATCCTGCTGCTGCCTCTCCTCTGCCAGGTTCACGCTGCTCCACCCCCCATTTTTGAGGTGTCTCCCCCCATTTGTGGGATGTCCTTCCCTGTTTTTAGGGTGTCTCCCCCCATTTTTGGTGTCCCCCTCCCCATTTTTGGGGTGTCCTCCCCCAAATTTGGACCCTCCCATCCTGCTGCTGCCTCTCCTCTGCCACGTTCACGCTGCTCCACCCCCCATTTTCAGTGTCCCCCTCCCCATTTTCCAGGTGTCTCCCCCCATTTTTGGTGTCCCCCTCCCCGTTTTTGGGGTGTCCCTCCCCATTTTTGAGGTGTTTTCCCCCAAATTTGGACCCTCACATCCTGCTGCTGCCTCTCCTCTGCCAGGTTCACGCTGCTCCACCCCACGTTCTCCTCCCCCTCCGAGTCGGGGGCTTCGGGGGGCGACGACGGACGCCCGGAACGTTCCAGAGCCTGGGGGGGACACAAAGGGGGGGTCGTGGGGACACCAGTGACCACAGGGGACAAGAACCACCCCCCAAGTGTGGTTCAAATTGATTCTCATCGAATCCCCCTCAAACCCCCCGTCATTCCCCTCCCAGCCCCTCCAAATTCCCCCATTCCCCTCTCCAGCCCCCCAAACTCCCTCATTCCCCCCCAGCCCCCCCAAATCCCCTGAAACTCCCCCAAATCCCCCTCAAACTACCCAAAATCCTCCCCAAACTTCCCTATTCCCCCCCCAGCCCCTCCAAATCCCCCCATTCCCCTCCCCAGCTCCCCAAATCCCCCTCAAACGCCCCCAAATTACACCCAAACTCCCCAATTCCCTCTCCCACCCTCCCCAAATCCCCCCCAAATCCCCCAGTTCCCCTCCCCAGCCTCCTCAATTCCCCCCCAACTCCCCAATTCCCTCTCCCAGCCTCCCCAAATCCCCCCCTTCCCCCCCAGCCCCCCCAAATCCCCCCCCTGTCCCACCATGAGCTCCTCCTGCTCCTCCCTGTTCCCGGCCAGCCAGTAGGTCGGGATCTCTCCCAGGGTCCCCCCAAACTCCCCCATTTCCCCCATCAGCCCCCCCAAATTCCCCAATTACCCCTCCCAACCTCATCAAATCCCCCTCAAACCCCCTCATTCCCCTCCCCAGCCCCTCCAAATCCCCCCTAAACTCCCCCATTCCCCCCCAAATCCCCCTCAAACTCCCCCAAATCCCCCTCAAACTCCCCTAAATCCCCCCCAAACTCCCCTAATTCCCCCCCAGCCCCCCCAAATCCCCCCCCTGTCCCACCATGAGCTCCTCCTGCTCCTCCCTGTTCCCAGCCAGCCCGTAGGTCGGGATCTCTCCCAGGGTCCCCCCAAAATCCCCCTCAAATGCCCCCAAATTACCCCCAAATTCCTCAATTCCCTCTCCCAGCCTCCCCAAATCCCCCCCAAACTCCCCTAAATCCCCCTCAAACTCCCCCATTCCCCCCCCCAGCCCCCCCAAATCCCCCCCAAATCCCCCCATTCCCCCCCAGCCCCCCCAAAATCCCACCATGAGCTCCTCCTGCTCCTCCCTGTTCCCGGCCAGCCCGTAGGTGGGGATCTCCCCGAGGGTCCGGCAGAATTCCGACGTGGCGTTGAAGACGATGCTCCCCCCCCCCCGGGGGTCCGGCCCCGCGGCCGCCCCGGACCCCCGGAGCAGCTCCAGCACCTGGGGGGGGGCAGGGGGGGTCAGTGGGACCCCCCAGACCCATCAGGAACCCCCCAACACCCTCCCCGGGGGTTTGGGATGGGGGGGAATGGGGGGAGTATTTTAGGGCTGCCCTGAGAGGTATTTTAGGGCTGCCAGGAGGGGATTTTGGGGCTGCCCTGAGAGGTATTTTAGGGCTGTCATGGGGAGATTTTGGGGGTGCCAAGAGAGTATTTTAGGGCTGCCCTGAGAGGTATTTTAGGGGTGTCATGGGGAGATTTTGGGGGTGCCAAGAGAGTATTTTAGGGCTGCCCTGAGAGGTATTTTAGGGGTGCCAGGAGGAGATTTTGGGGCTGTCCTGAGGAGTATTTTAGGGGTGACACAGAGAGATTTTAGGGTTGCCATGAGAGTATTTTAGGGCTGCCAAGGGGGGATTTTTGGGGTGCCCTTAGGGGGTTTTAGGGCTGCTCTGGGATGTGTTTTGGGGTGTCTGGGGGGGGTCTCACCTTCTCGCCCCCCCCCTCCCGCAGCTCCCGGAGCTGCCTCAGGCGCCGCCCCCTCTCCAGCTGCTGCTGCAGCTCCTGCTCGGCCTCGTCCTCCTCCAGTGCTGGGGGGGACCCCGGCACCCCCAGCTCCTCTGGGGGGGACAGGAGGACCCCAAATCACCCCCAAAATCCCCCAAAATCGCTCTCAAAATCACCACAAAATCGCTCCCAAAACACCCCAAAATCACCCCCAAAATACTCTGAAATCCCCCCCAAAGTACCCCAAAATTGCTCCCCAAATCCCCCCAAACCTCCCAGACTCCCCCAAATCCCCTCAAGCCTCCCAGACCCCCCCAGATCCCCCCAGACCCCCCTAAATCCACCCAAACCTCTCAGACCCCTCCAAATCCTTCCAAAATCCACCCAAACCTCCCAGCCCCCCCCCATAATCCCCCCAAAATTCCCAGACCCCCCCAGACCCCCCCAAATCTCCCCAATTCCCCCCCAGATCCCAGCCCACCGTCGCTGCTGATGTCCATGTTCTCTGTCCGGGTGTCGTCCGAGGGCAGGGGGGGCTCGGGGGGGTTCCCTCCCGGGGGGGGGTCCCGGGAGGGGCTCGAGGGGTTTTCGGGGTCCCCCCCTCCTGCCCCCTCTTCCCCCTCCTCCTCCTGCACCCGCCGGCCACGCCCACGGGACCTGGGGGGGGTTTGGGGGGGATCAGGGGCTGCTGGAACCCCCCCGACCCCAAGGGGTGACCCCAAGGAACCCCCCCAATCCTTGATGGGGTTCTCCAGGACCCCCCTGAGCCCCCTGGGACCCCCCCGGGACCCCCCCAGCAGCCATTCGTGCCCCCCTCCCCCCCAGGACTCTTTTCAGCCCCCCCAGACCCTCCACAAGACCCCCCCAGACTCCCCCCAATCCCCACCCGGAGCCAAAGTCCCCCCGAGTGTCCCCCAGGCCCCATCCCAGGCCCCCCAGGACCCCCCATGTCCCCCCATGCCCCACCTGGACCCAAAGTCCCCCTGGGTATCCCTGGTGACCCCCTGGTGACCCCCCATGTCCCCCCCATGCCCACCTAGACCCAAAATCCCCCTAGGTGTCCCCGAGGACCCCCTGGTGACCCCCCATGTCCCCCCATGCCCACCTGGACCCAAAGTCGCCCCTGGGTGTCCCTGGTGACCCCCCATGTCCCCCCATGCCCCACCTGGACCCAAAGTCCCCCTGGGTGTCCCTGGTGACCCCCCATGTCCCCCCCATGCCCACCTGGAGCCGAAGTCCCCCCGGGTGTCCCCCCAGACCCCCTGGTGACCCCCCGTGTCCCCCCATGCCCACCTGGAGCCGAAGTCCCCCCGGGTGTCCCCCGGTGCCAGGGCCAGCAGGTCGTCGGCCCGCAGGGGTTTCTCCTTCTTGCGCAGCCGCTTCACCCGGCGCCGCGTCCTCCGGAACGTCACGGCCTGGGGGGACCCGGTTACACCCCAAAACCCCCAGAGCCCCCCCGAAACGGCCCCAAAACCCCCCAGAGCCCCCCAGAAACGGCCCCAAATCCCCCAGAGCCCCCCAGAAATGGCCCCAAAAACCCCCAGAGCCCCCCAGAAATGGCCCCAAAAACCCCCAGAGCCCCCCAGAAACGGCCCCAAAAACCCCCAGACCTCTCCAGAAATGGCCCCAAATCCCCAGACCCCTCCAAAAACCCCCAGACCCCTCCACAAACGGCCCCAAAAACCCCCAGACCTCTCCAGAAATGGCCCCAAATCCCCCCAGACCCCTCCAGAAACGGCCCCAAAAACCCCCAGAGCCCTCAAATACCCCGCAAAACGCCCCAGAACCCCCCAAAACTGTCTGAAATGTCCCCTAAACTGTCCCAAATCCCCCCAAAACTGTCCCAAATACCCCTAAACTGTCCCACACCCCCCCAACTCCTCCCCCAAAACACCCCAGAGCCCCCCAGATCCCCCCTAAAATCCCCCCAAAACTGTCCCAAACCCCCCAACTCCTCCCCCAAAACACCCCCGAGCCCCCCAGATCCCCCCTAAAATCCCCCCAAAACTGTCCCACACCCCCCCAACTCCTCCCCCAAAACACCCCTGAGCCCCCCAGATCCCCCCTAAAATCCCCCCAAAACTGTCCCAAACCCCCCAACTCCTCCCCCAAAACACCCCCGAGCCCCCCAAATCCCCCCTAAAATCCCCCCAAAATCATCCCAAATCCCCCCAGACCCTTCCCAAAACACCCCAAATCCCCCCAGACCCCTCCCAACCCCCCCCCCTTTCCCGACCATCTCCTGCTCCGTGAGGTACTCGGGCGCCAGGCGGGGGAGGGGCAGCTCCAGGCTCTGGGGGGCGGGGCCGGGGGGGAGGGGCAGTTTGGGGGGGTCCCCCCCGTCCTGGGTCCCCCCCGGGCCGAGGCGGAAGGACGGACGCGGCGCCGGCTCGTCGTACTTGGCCAGCAGCGCCGGCGCCTTCGGGCCCTGGGGGGGGGAAGATATCGCGATATCAGGGGGATATATCGCGATAGGCGGCGATATAATGTGATATCAAACGATATAAGGGGATATATCGGGATATATCACGTGATAGGCGGCGATAGAACACGATATCAAACAATATACTGCAATATAAGGGGATATATCGTGATATATCACGATAGGCGGCGATATAATGTGATATCAAACGATATAAGGGGATATATCACGTGATAGGCGGCGATAGAACACGATATCAAACAATATATTGCAATATAAGGGGATCTATCGTGATATATCGTGATACGCGGTGATATAATGTGATATCAAACAATATAAGGGGATACATCGTGATATATCGCATGATAGGCGGCGATATAACATGATATCAAATATACTGCAATATAAGGGGATATATCGTGATATATCGTGATAGGTGGCAATAGAACACGATATCAAACAATAGACTGCAATATAAGGGGACATATCGTGATATATCATGTAATACGAAGCAATATAACACGATATCAAACAATATACTGCAGCATGAAGGGATATATCGTGATATATCGTGATAGGCAGCGATATAACGTGATATCAAACAATATGCTGCAATATAAGGGTATATATCGTGATATATCGTGATAGGCAGGGATATAATGTGATATCAAACAATATACTGCAATATAAGGGGATATATCGTGATATATTACATGATAGGTGGCGATATATAATGATACCAAACAATGTATTGCAATATAAGGGGATATATCGTGATATGTCACGATAAGCAGGGATATAATGTGATATCAAACAATATAAGGGGATATATCATGATATATCATGATAGGCGGCGATATAACATGATATCAAACAATATACTGCAATATGAAGGGATATATCGCGATATATCGTGATAGGCGGCGATATAAAATGATATCAAACAATACACTGGAACATGAAGGGATGTATCGCGATATATCGCGCAATAAGTGGCAATATAAAATGATATTAAACAATACACCATGATATGAGCAAATATGTCGTGATATATCGCGCACAATATCAAACAATAGGTCATGATACGAGGGGATATATGGCGACATATCAGGTGATAAGCAGCGATATACTGCGATATCAAACAATGCATCACGACATGAGAGGATATATCGCGATATATCATGTGATACACAACGATATACTGCGATATCAAACAATGCATCACGACACGAGGGGATATATCGCGATCTATCACGAGACAGTTGGTGTATCGCGGGCTATCACCCCATAGAACACCAACACGTGGGGTATATCAGTGATATCGCGCGATAGGCTGCGATAAAGGGCGGGCTATGTCGCGATAGGGGCGGGGCCAGACCTGCGGGGCGGGGCCGGGCTCCTCCTCCTCGTAGGGGACATAGGGCGGCTTCTTGCGCCGCAGCTCCAGCTCCTCCCGCGCCCGCTCCTGCGCCGCCAGAGTGGGCTGCTCCAGGACGTCCTCGCCCTCCTCCAGCACCCCTGGGACAGCAGGGGACAGTGAGGGGACACCAAAGGGACACCAAAGGGACATGGGGACAGTCAGGGGACATGGGGACACAGGGACAGGGCAGCGTGGGCTGCTCCAGGACATCCTCGCCCTCCTCCAGCACCCCTGGGACATGGGACAGTGAGGGGACACCAAAGGGACACCCAGGGGACACAGGGACAGGGCAGCGTGGGCTGCTCCAGGACGTCCTCGTCCTCCTCCAGCACCCCTGGGACACCACAACAGTCAGGGGACAGTGAGGGGACAGTGAGGGGATACCCAGGGGACACAGGGACACGGGGACAGGGCAGCGTGGGCTGCTCCAGGACGTCCTCGCCCTCCTCCAGCACCCCTGGGACAGCAGGGGACACAGGGACAGTGAGGGGACAGTGAGGGGACACCAAAGGGACACCAAGGGGACACGGGGACAGGGCAGCGTGGGCTGCTCCAGGACGTCCTCACCCTCCTCCAGCACCCCTGGGACATGGGGACAGTGAGGGGACAGTGAGGGGACACCAAAGGGACACCCAGGGGACACCAAGGGGACATGGGGACAGTCAGGGGACATGGGGACACAGGGACACAGGGACAGGGCAGCGTGGGCTGCTCCAGGACGTCCTCGCCCTCCTCCAGCACCCCTGGGACATGGGGACAGTGAGGGGACATGGGGACAGTGAGGGGACACCGAGGGGACACAGGGACACCCAGGGGACAGTGAGGGGACACGGGGACAGGGCAGCGTGGGCTGCTCCAGGACATCCTCACCCTCCTCCAGCACCCCTGGGACATGGGGACAGTCAGGGGACACCAAAGGGACACAGGGACACGGGGACAGGGCAGCGTGGGCTGCTCCAGAACATCCTCGTCCTCCTCCAGCACCCCCGGGGACACTGAGGGGACCACACTCTGTCCCTGTGTCCCCCCTGTCCTCCCCAGTGTCCCCCCCCCAGTGTCCTCACCCCTGTCCTTGAGGATCAGCACCAGGCTCTGTCCCCATGTCCCCCCCAGTGTCCCCAGTGTCCCCAGCGTCCTCAGTGTCCCAATGTCCCCAGTGTCCCCATGTCCCCCCCCCAATGTCCCCAATGTCCCCAGTGTGCCCAGTGTCCCCAATGTCCTCACCCCTGTCCTTGAGTGTCAGCACGAGGGTCTGTCCCTGTGTCCCCATGTCCCCCCCCCAGTGTCCCCAATGTCCTCACCCCTGTCCTTGAGGGTCAGCACGAGGGTCTGTCCCTGTGTCCCCATGTCCCCCCCAATGTCCCCAGTGTCCCCAATGTCCCCAGTGTCCTCACCCCTGTCCTTGAGGGTCAGCACCAGGGTCTGTCCCCAATGTCCCCATGTCCCCAATGTCCCCAGTGTCCTCACCCCTGTCCTTGAGGGTCAGCACCAGGGTCTGTCCCCATGTCCCTCCCAATGTCCCCAATGTCCCCAGTGTCCTCACCCCTGTCCTTGAGTGTCAGCACGAGGGTCTGTCCCTGTGTCCCCATGTCCCCCCCCAGTGTCCCCAATGTCCTCACCCCTGTCCTTGAGGGTCAGCACCAGGGTCTGTCCCCAATGTCCCCATATCCCCAATGTCCCCAGTGTCCTCACCCCTGTCCTTGAGGGTCAGCACGAGGGTCTGTCCCCGTGTCCCCATGTCCCCCACAATGTCCCCATGTCCCCAGTGTCCTCACCCCTGTCCTTGAGGGTCAGCACGAGGGTCTGTCCCCATGTCCCCCCCAGTGTCCTCACCCCTGTCCTTGAGGGTCAGCACCAGGGTCTGTCCCTGTGTCCCCATGTCCCCCCCAATGTCCCCATGTCCCCAGTGTCCTCACCCCTGTCCTTGAGGGTCAGCACCAGGGTCTGTCCCTCTGGGATCGCGGCCGGGTCGTGCTCCACCGTCAGCCCCTGCAGGTCCCGGGCGCTGTATCGCTCCTGGGGGGGCAGGGGGGGGTCAGGGGGGTCCCTCTGTGTCCCCCCCACGTCCCCAAGGTCCCCAAGGTCCCCAACATCCCCAGTGTCCCCTGGCTCACCCTCCGGCGCCGCTGGAATTCCTCCTCCACCAGCGGGCTCACCCCGAACTCCTGGTCCATCTCCTCCAGCAGCTTCGCCTGCAACACGAGCCCCCCAGTTACACCAGTTTGGGGGGCACTGGGAGCCACTGGGAGGGGGGGATCGACCCAGGGACCCCCCAGTTACACCAGTCAGGGGCACTGGGAGCCACTGGGAGGGGGGGATCGACCCAGGGACCCCCCAGTTACACCAGTCAGGGGCACTGGGAGCCGCTGGGAGGGAGGACATTGACCCAGGGACCCCCCAGTTACACCAGTCAGGGGCACTGGGAGCCACTGGGAGGGGGGACATTGACCCAGGGACCCCCCAGTTACACCAGTTTGGGGGGCACTGGGGGGCACTGGGAGCCACTGGGAGGGGGGATCGACCCAGGGACCCCCCAGTTACACCAGTCAGGGGCACTGGGAGCCACTGGGAATCTGGGAATTCTCTGCTGGATTCCTTTCGGGGCATAAATGAGCTGAAAATGCTGAATTTTGGCTGAAAAAACACCCGAAGTTGGAAGGTAAAACCCCAAAATTGGCGTTTTTTCAGGGATTTTTCAGGGTTGTTTCTAAAAATCAACGATAAGTTTAAAGTGACCCCAAAATTCCTAAAAATTGGACTGAAATTTGCTCATTTTGGGGGGGAAATCCTTAAAAATCCGGACATCTTAAGCTCAAAATGCTGAATTTTGGCTGAAAAAACACCGTAAGTTGGAACTGGAAGCCCCAAAATTGTCCATTTTTTAGGGATTTTTGAGGGATGCCCCTGAAAATCAATGATAGGGTTAAAGTGACTCCAAAATTTTTAAAAACTGGAGTGCAACTCACTCGCTTTGCTGAGAAAATCCTGGGGTCCTGGGAGGGGATTTGGGGTCCCAGGAGGGGATTTGGGGTCCCAGGAGGGAGTTTTGGGGTCCTGGGAGGGGCTTTGGGGTCCCGGGAGGGGATTTGGGGTCCCAGGATGGGATTTGGGGTCCCGGGAGGGGATTTGGGGTCCCGGGAGGGGATTTGGGGTCCCGGGAGGGGGTTTGGGGTCCCAGGAGGGGATTTGGGGTCCCAGGAGGGGATTTGGGGTCCCGGGAGGGGTTTGGGGGTCCCAGGAGGGGGTTTGGGGTCCCAGGAGGGGGTTTGGGGTCCCAGGAGGGGTTTGGGGGTCCCAGGAGGGGTTTTGGGGTCCCAGGAAGGGTTTTGGGGTCCCAGGAGGGGTTTGGGGGTCCCAGGAGGGGGTTTGGGGTCCCAGGAGGGGTTTGGGGGTCCCAGGAGGGGTTTTGGGGTCCCAGGAGGGGGTTTGGGGTCCCCTGCTGACCCTTTTCTCCGCCAGCTCCTTCTCCCTCTGCAGCGCCCGGCTGCGCTCGATCCAGGCGGCCGCGTCGTCCAGCCAGGGCTCCTCCTCCCCCAGCGTCTTCACCTTCCTTTTGGGGGCAAAAAGGGCCTTTTTGGGGTCACCTCGACCCCCAAAACCCTCCCTGATATCAATCCTGGGTCCCAAAACTCCTCCTGCACCCCAGGGTGGCCCCGATCCCCTTCAGCACCCAAAATACCTTTTGTATCCTATAATCTCCCTCCCAGACCCCTAAAACTCTCCCTGCACCCCAAAACCTCCCTCCCAGACCCCCAAAACACCTTCAGCACCCCAAAACCCCTCCCAGTCCCCCAAAACTCTCCCTGTACCCCAAAACCTCCCTCCCAGACCCCTAAAACTCTCGCTGCACCCCAAAACCTCCCTCCCAGCCCCCCCAAACTCTCCCTGCACCCCAAAATCTCTCCCCAAACCCCCAACTCCTCCCCAGTCCCCCAAAACACCTTCAGCACCCCAAAATCTCTCTCCAGCCCCCCCAAAACACCTTCAGCACTCCAGGGTGTCCCAATCACCTTCAGCACCCTAAAACCCTCCTCTAAACCCCAAAAACCCCTCCCAGCCCCCCAAAACTCTCCCTGCACCCCAAAACCTCTCTCCCAAGCCCCCTAAACTTTCTCTGCACCCCAAATCCCCCCCTGCATCCCATAACCCCCCTCCCAGCTCCCCGAAACACCTTCAGCCCCCCAAAACTCTCCCTGCACCCCAAAACCTCTCTCCCAGCCCCCCAAACATTCCCTGCACCCCAAAAACCTCTCCTGCATCCCATAACCTCCCTCCCAGTCCCTCAAAACACCTTCAGCATCCCAAAATCTCTCTCCAGACCCCACAAACCCCTCCCAGGCCCCCCAAAACTCTCCCTACACCCCAAATCCTCCCCTGCACCCCATAACCCTCCCTCCCAACCCCCCAAAAACATCTTCCTGCATCCCAAACCCCCTCCAGGCCCCAAAACCTCCCTCCCAGCCCCCTAAAACCCCTTCCAGCCCCCCAAAACTCTCCCTACACCCCAAATCCCGCCCTGCATCCCATAACCCCCCTCCCAACCCCCTGAAACTGTCCCTGCACCCCAAAAAGGCCCTCCAGCCCCCCCAAACCCCCCCAGTCCCCCCCAACGCCCCCTGACCCCAGTTTCTGGTTGAGGAGCCGTTTCTCCTTGGCCGCCGCCAGTTTTTCCCGGATCTCTTCCCGCTGTTTCAGCGCCAGGGGGTTGATGACGTCGGCGGCCACGGGATCCTCCTTGGTGCCAGCCTCTGCTTTGGGGGGAACGGCCCCAAATCAGCCCAGAATCGGCCCAGGAGCCCCAAAAAAATGGTCTGGGACACCCCAAAATGGGCCCTGAAATCACCCCAAAATTGGCCCCAAAATTACCCCAAAATCGGCCCAGGAGCCCAAAAAAAAGGGTCTGGAATGGGCCCCGAAATCACCCCAAAATTGGCCCAAAATGCAAAAAAGAAGGGTCTGGGATAGCCCAGAATGGGCTCTGAAATCATCCCAAAATTGGCCCCAAAATCACCCCCAAATTGGCCCTAAAATCACCCCCAAATTGGCCCAGGATCCCAAAAAAAAGGGTCTGGGACAGCCCAAAATGGGCCCTGAAATCACCCCAAAGTGGGCCCTGAAATCACTCCAAAATTGGCCCAGATTGCAAAAAAAGGGTCTGGGACACCCTAAAATGGGCCCCAAAACCGGTCCAGAATCCCAAAAATAGGGTCTGTGACACCCCAAAATTGGCCCCAAAATCACCCCAAAATTGGCCCCGAAATCACCCCAAAATTGACCCAGGATCCCAAAAAAAAGGGTCTGGGACAGCCCAAAATGGGCCCTGAAATCACCCCAAAGTGGGCCCTGAAATCACCCCAAAATTGGCCCAGATTGCAAAAAAAGGGTCTGGGACACCCTAAAATGGGCCCCAAAACCGGTCCAGAATCCCAAAAATAGGGTCTGTGACACCCCAAAATTGGCCCCAAAATCACCCCAAAATTGGCCCCGAAATCACCCCAAAATTGACCCAGGATCCCAAAAAAAAGGGTCTGGGACAGCCCAAAATGGGCCCTGAAATCACCCCAAAGTGGGCCCTGAAATCACCCCAAAATTGGCCCAGATTGCAAAAAAAGGGTCTGGGACACCCTAAAATGGGCCCCAAAACCGGTCCAGAATCCCAAAAATAGGGTCTGTGACACCCCAAAATTGGCCCCAAAATCACCCCAAAATTGGCCCCGAAATCACCCCAAAATTGGCCCAGGATCCAAAAAAAAAAGGGTCTGGGACAACCCAAAATGGGCCTCAGGGGCATCAAAATCAGCCCCAGGCACCCCAAAATGGGCCCTGACACCCTAAAATTGAGCCCTGGGAATCCCAAAATCAGCCCTGGCACCCCAAAATGGGCCCCAGGTATCCCAAAATCAGCCCCAGGTATCCCAAAATCAGCCCTGGGCCCCCCAAAAATGGGAGGGACCCCCCAACTCACCTTTCTTGACCATCGTCGTCTCCAAGGGTTTCAGTCCCAGTTTGGCCCGGAGTTTGCTGGGAAATTGGGAAAAAAGAGAGGGAATTGGGACAAAAAGGGTCTGGGGAGGGATCCAGGGGGAATTTGGGACTGGGGGGACCCTTTTTGGGGTACCCAAGGGGGGGTTGGGGGGGTCTCACTTGGTTTCTTCCACGCTCAGGGAGGATTCGGCTGCCGTGGGTTTGGGGGGGGCTGGGGGGGCAATTAATGGAAATCGTTAATTAATCAGGATAATTATCTGCAAAAGCATCAAAATGTACCAAAATCACCAAAAAACCCTGCTCTGCACCCCAAAATCACTCTCAAGTGCATCATAACCCCCCCAAAACCCTCCCAAAATCGCCCCCCACATCCATCCCAATCCCTCCAAACCTTCCCAGCAACCCAAAATCACCCCCAGGGGCATCATAACCCCCCAAAATCCTTCCCTGCATCCCAAAATCATCTCCAGGGGCATCATAACCCCCCCAAAATCCTTCCCTGCATCCCAAAATCATCTCCAGGGGCATCATAACCCCCCCAAAATCTTTCCTTGCATCCTAAAATCATCTCCAGGGGCATCATAACCCCCCCAAAATCCTTCCCTGCATTTCCAAATCGCCCCCCCACTCATTTCAAGCCCCCCCGGCCCCCCAAATCCTCCTCTAGACCCCCCCAAACCCCTCCCTGAATCCCACAAGCTCCCTCAAATGTCCCAAAATCACTCCCAACACCCCCCAAGCGCCTCAGGGTCCCTCTCACCCCCCTCCGAACCCTCCAGCCCCTCCATATCCCCCCTCCAGCCCCTCCAGATACCCCATAATCCCTCCCAGCCCCCCCCAACCCCCTCCCACCCCCTCCAAATACCCCAAAATCACCCCCAGTCTCCCCCAAACCCCTTCCAGCCCCCGCCAAATCCCACTCAGCCCCCCCCGGATGCCCCCAAACCCCCCCCCCCAGGTCCCCCCAAACGCCCCCAACCCCCTTCCCCCTCACCGGGCTCCTCCCGCTCCTCCTTCCTCTCTCTCTTCGCCCTCCTCTCGGGCTCCGTTCCCCCCCGCCCATGGCCTCCCCTCGCCGCTTCCTCGGCGCCGCCGCCGCCGCGGCGGGAAGACCCGGAGCCTCCCCCGGAGCCGCCGCGCTCCCCCCGCGAGCGGCTGCGCTTCCCGCGCCGCTCCCCGCCGCGGTGCCGGTGCTTGCGGTGCTCGCGGGGCCGCCCCGCGCCGCTCCCGCCACCCGCGGCCGCCGCCCCCGGGGCCTCCTCGGCCGCCTCGGCCCCGCCGCGCTCCCGGTGCTTCTTTGAGGCGCCCATGGCCGAGCCGCCACTTCCGGGAGGCGCCGGGACTTCCGGCCGTTACCACGGCAACGCTTCCGGGACAGGGGGAATTCCGGGCGAAGCGCGATGCTGATTGGCTGAGGGCGGCGTGAGACGAACCATTGCTCGCGGGGGGGGACCGCGAGGATTCCCGCCAGGTTTTATCCATCAATAGAGAGATGGAGACCCCCAGAAAGCGGCAACGGGGATTTACCAACTGCACAGACCGCGGGAGGGCGCGGCTTCCAGTGAGGAGGCCTCGTGCGCGCCGCCGAGGGGGAGTTCTGTGAATGGCAAACCCCCCGGGAGGGCAACACGATGGCGGCGCCCAGCGGGGGCGAACATGGACTTTGGGACACAACAACATGGCGGCCGCATGGGGGGGCAACAAAATGGCGGCCGGTTGGGGTGCAAGGAAATCGCGGCGCGGGGGGGACCCCAAATAGAACGCCGGTGGCGAGACCCCCCCGGAGGGGAGAAGGGCAAAGACGCCTATAAATGGAGTCCTTCCGAGCCACGACGGGGGGCGGACAGTCCCAAATCCGCCTCCCGGGGCTCCCTTCTCGCCGGTAACGCCAGGGCGTGTCCGGCCCCCCCCCGTCTCGTGCCCTTTGATCCGCCCGGCCCGGGCGCCTCAGCGGCGCCGGGGGCGTGGTCGGGGGCGTGGCAACTGCGAAATGGGCGTGGCCTTCGCGTGGTATAAAAGGCGGCGCC